>NW_022594813.1:0-1136 GCF_004348235.1 Phoca vitulina
GCAACTACAAAGTGAAAAACTCAACTATCTATGTGTTTGCATACCTGATGTCAGATGTGTTTCTAAAATTTGAAACACAATTCAAATTTTGTGATGGTGGAGGTGAACACTTTCTACCTTGTGAAGAAGTGTCCAAATTTAATTATAAGTCTGTTTGCCCTTTAAAATATCACCTGAGTAGTGGATCAGGATTGATGACTAATTTAATCTTGACCAAAAGCCTAATAAATTAATTCTTCTTATTTTAAGGGATCATAAACTTTCAAATTTGGAAGAAAATTTGGGAGGTCTATCTTAGGTCCTTCTCCCTTTCATTTTTTTTAGGTGGAAAAGAGACTTCTGGAAAGTTCATTCCTTTCCCAAAGTCACCTAGCTCAGAAATGGCAAAAAGAGCCTAGAATCCAGGTTTTTAGATGTTGTTTGAGTTTCATTTCAACTTTGTTATGTTTATGTGCATATTCATATTCATATTGAACGAAATATCACAAGTTTAGACCAGATGTCAATTTACTACCTTAAGTAAACTGTATATGAATCTTTTTTTTTTATTACTTTATTTTTTTAAAGATTTTATTTATTTATTTGACAGAGAGAAACACAGTGAGAAAGGGAACACAAGCAGGGGGAGTGGGAGAGGGAGAAGCAGGCTTGCCTCAGAGCAGGGAGCCTGATGTGGGGCTCGATCCCAGGACCCTGGGATCATGACCTGAGCCGAAGGCAGACGCTTAACGACTGAACCACACAGGTGTCCCGTATATGAATCTTTAAAAAGATTTCAATTATAACCAGAAGCTCAGGTTATTTGAAAAGTCTTTGAGAAGTAGTACAAACTAAGATGAAGGGGAAAAAAACCCCTAATGCAGTAACTGAACCGTCAAGAAATGTCAAAGGGTATGTTTGTCTATTTGTAGGTACCTCTGGAGGTGAGGGAGGTTGAGATTGATGAGAAGAAAGGGGCTATCTATTTAGTTCCATGCTTAATTTTTGGGTTGAAATTAATGTATTTTTCCAAATCCATTTCATAATGCAAACAGATTTTTTTTACCCATGTGACAGATTATGTTCAAATTTTAGAAATACATCTGACAGCAGGTATGCAAACACATAGATAGTTGAGTTTTTCACTTTGTAGTTGC
>NW_022594814.1:0-1136 GCF_004348235.1 Phoca vitulina
AAACTCTCACTCTTTGCAGATGATATGATACTTTATGTGGAAAACCCCAAAGACTCCACCCCAAAACTGCTAGAACTCATACAGGAATTCAGTAAGTGGCAGGACATAAAATCAATGCACAGAAATCAGTGGCATTCCTATACACCAACAACAAGACAGAAGAAAGAGAAATTAAGGAGTCGATCCCATTTACAATTGCACCCAAAACCATAAGATACCTAGGAATAAATCTAACCAATGAGGCAAAGGATCTGTACTCAGAAAACTATAAAATACTCATGAAAGAAATTGAGGAAGACACAAAGAAATGGAAAAACGTTCCATGTTCATGGATTGGAAGAACAAATATTGTGAAGATGTCAATGCTACCTAGAGCAATCTACACATTCAATGCAATCCCCATCAAAATACCATCCACTTTTTTCAAAGAAATGGAACAAATAATCCTAAAATTTGTATGGAACCAGAAAAGACCCCGCATAGCCAGAGGAATGTTGAAAAAGAAAAGCAAAGCTGGTGGCATCACAATTCCGGACTTCCAGCTCTATTACAAAGCTGTCATCATCAAGACAGTATGGTACTGGCACAAAAACAGACACATAGATCAATGGAACAGAATAGAGAGCCCAGAAATGGACCCTCAACTTTATGGTCAACTAATCTTTGACAAAGCAGGAAAGAATGTCCAATGGAAAAAAGACAGTCTCTTCCACAAATGGCATTGGGAAAATTGGACAGCCACATGCAGAAGAATGAAACTGGACCACTTCTTTACACCACACACAAAAATAGACTCCAAATGGTTGAAAGACCTCAATGTGAGACAGGAGTCCATCAAAATCCTAACAGAAAACACAGGCAGCAACCTCTTCGACCTCAGCCGCAGCAACTTCTTCCTAGAAATATTGCCAAAGGCAAGGGAAGCAAGGGCAAAAATGAACTATTGGGACTTCATCAAGATAAAAAGCTTTTGTACAGCAAAAGAAACAGTCAACAAAACCAAAAGACAACCAACACAATGGGAGAAGATATTTGCAAATGACATATCAGATAAAGGGCTAGTATCCAAAATCTATAAAGAACTTATCAAACTCAACACCCAAAGAACAAATGATCCAATCAAGAAATGGGCAGAA
>NW_022594815.1:0-1136 GCF_004348235.1 Phoca vitulina
GCAACTACAAAGTGAAAAACTCAACTATCTATGTGTTTGCATACCTGCTGTCAGATGTATTTCTAAAATTTGAACATAATCTGTCACATGGGTAAAAAAAATCTGTTTGCATTATGAAATGGATTTGGAAAAATACATTAATTTCAACCCAAAAATTAAGCATGGAACTAAATAGATAGCCCCTTTCTTCTCATCAATCTCAACCTCCCTCACCTCCAGAGGTACCTACAAATAGACAAACATACCCTTTGACATTTCTTGACGGTTCAGTTACTGCATTAGGGGTTTTTTTCCCCTTCATCTTAGTTTGTACTACTTCTCAAAGACTTTTCAAATAACCTGAGCTTCTGGTTATAATTGAAATCTTTTTAAAGATTCATATACGGGACACCTGTGTGGTTCAGTCGTTAAGCGTCTGCCTTCGGCTCAGGTCATGATCCCAGGGTCCTGGGATCGAGCCCCACATCAGGCTCCCTGCTCTGAGGCAAGCCTGCTTCTCCCTCTCCCACTCCCCCTGCTTGTGTTCCCTTTCTCACTGTGTTTCTCTCTGTCAAATAAATAAATAAAATCTTTAAAAAAATAAAGTAATAAAAAAAAAAGATTCATATACAGTTTACTTAAGGTAGTAAATTGACATCTGGTCTAAACTTGTGATATTTCGTTCAATATGAATATGAATATGCACATAAACATAACAAAGTTGAAATGAAACTCAAACAACATCTAAAAACCTGGATTCTAGGCTCTTTTTGCCATTTCTGAGCTAGGTGACTTTGGGAAAGGAATGAACTTTCCAGAAGTCTCTTTTCCACCTAAAAAAAATGAAAGGGAGAAGGACCTAAGATAGACCTCCCAAATTTTCTTCCAAATTTGAAAGTTTATGATCCCTTAAAATAAGAAGAATTAATTTATTAGGCTTTTGGTCAAGATTAAATTAGTCATCAATCCTGATCCACTACTCAGGTGATATTTTAAAGGGCAAACAGACTTATAATTAAATTTGGACACTTCTTCACAAGGTAGAAAGTGTTCACCTCCACCATCACAAAATTTGAATTGTGTTTCAAATTTTAGAAACACATCTGACATCAGGTATGCAAACACATAGATAGTTGAGTTTTTCACTTTGTAGTTGC
>NW_022594816.1:0-1136 GCF_004348235.1 Phoca vitulina
GCAACTACAAAGTGAAAAACTCAACTATCTATGTGTTTGCATACCTGATGTCAGATGTGTTTCTAAAATTTGAAACACAATTCAAATTTTGTGATGGTGGAGGTGAACACTTTCTACCTTGTGAAGAAGTGTCCAAATTTAATTATAAGTCTGTTTGCCCTTTAAAATATCACCTGAGTAGTGGATCAGGATTGATGACTAATTTAATCTTGACCAAAAGCCTAATAAATTAATTCTTCTTATTTTAAGGGATCATAAACTTTCAAATTTGGAAGAAAATTTGGGAGGTCTATCTTAGGTCCTTCTCCCTTTCATTTTTTTTAGGTGGAAAAGAGACTTCTGGAAAGTTCATTCCTTTCCCAAAGTCACCTAGCTCAGAAATGGCAAAAAGAGCCTAGAATCCAGGTTTTTAGATGTTGTTTGAGTTTCATTTCAACTTTGTTATGTTTATGTGCATATTCATATTCATATTGAACGAAATATCACAAGTTTAGACCAGATGTCAATTTACTACCTTAAGTAAACTGTATATGAATCTTTTTTTTTTATTACTTTATTTTTTTAAAGATTTTATTTATTTATTTGACAGAGAGAAACACAGTGAGAAAGGGAACACAAGCAGGGGGAGTGGGAGAGGGAGAAGCAGGCTTGCCTCAGAGCAGGGAGCCTGATGTGGGGCTCGATCCCAGGACCCTGGGATCATGACCTGAGCCGAAGGCAGACGCTTAACGACTGAACCACACAGGTGTCCCGTATATGAATCTTTAAAAAGATTTCAATTATAACCAGAAGCTCAGGTTATTTGAAAAGTCTTTGAGAAGTAGTACAAACTAAGATGAAGGGGAAAAAAACCCCTAATGCAGTAACTGAACCGTCAAGAAATGTCAAAGGGTATGTTTGTCTATTTGTAGGTACCTCTGGAGGTGAGGGAGGTTGAGATTGATGAGAAGAAAGGGGCTATCTATTTAGTTCCATGCTTAATTTTTGGGTTGAAATTAATGTATTTTTCCAAATCCATTTCATAATGCAAACAGATTTTTTTTACCCATGTGACAGATTATGTTCAAATTTTAGAAATACATCTGACAGCAGGTATGCAAACACATAGATAGTTGAGTTTTTCACTTTGTAGTTGC
>NW_022594817.1:0-1136 GCF_004348235.1 Phoca vitulina
GCAACTACAAAGTGAAAAACTCAACTATCTATGTGTTTGCATACCTGCTGTCAGATGTATTTCTAAAATTTGAACATAATCTGTCACATGGGTAAAAAAAATCTGTTTGCATTATGAAATGGATTTGGAAAAATACATTAATTTCAACCCAAAAATTAAGCATGGAACTAAATAGATAGCCCCTTTCTTCTCATCAATCTCAACCTCCCTCACCTCCAGAGGTACCTACAAATAGACAAACATACCCTTTGACATTTCTTGACGGTTCAGTTACTGCATTAGGGGTTTTTTTCCCCTTCATCTTAGTTTGTACTACTTCTCAAAGACTTTTCAAATAACCTGAGCTTCTGGTTATAATTGAAATCTTTTTAAAGATTCATATACGGGACACCTGTGTGGTTCAGTCGTTAAGCGTCTGCCTTCGGCTCAGGTCATGATCCCAGGGTCCTGGGATCGAGCCCCACATCAGGCTCCCTGCTCTGAGGCAAGCCTGCTTCTCCCTCTCCCACTCCCCCTGCTTGTGTTCCCTTTCTCACTGTGTTTCTCTCTGTCAAATAAATAAATAAAATCTTTAAAAAAATAAAGTAATAAAAAAAAAAGATTCATATACAGTTTACTTAAGGTAGTAAATTGACATCTGGTCTAAACTTGTGATATTTCGTTCAATATGAATATGAATATGCACATAAACATAACAAAGTTGAAATGAAACTCAAACAACATCTAAAAACCTGGATTCTAGGCTCTTTTTGCCATTTCTGAGCTAGGTGACTTTGGGAAAGGAATGAACTTTCCAGAAGTCTCTTTTCCACCTAAAAAAAATGAAAGGGAGAAGGACCTAAGATAGACCTCCCAAATTTTCTTCCAAATTTGAAAGTTTATGATCCCTTAAAATAAGAAGAATTAATTTATTAGGCTTTTGGTCAAGATTAAATTAGTCATCAATCCTGATCCACTACTCAGGTGATATTTTAAAGGGCAAACAGACTTATAATTAAATTTGGACACTTCTTCACAAGGTAGAAAGTGTTCACCTCCACCATCACAAAATTTGAATTGTGTTTCAAATTTTAGAAACACATCTGACATCAGGTATGCAAACACATAGATAGTTGAGTTTTTCACTTTGTAGTTGC
>NW_022594818.1:0-1136 GCF_004348235.1 Phoca vitulina
ATGCAGACACGTGAATATAATTTTTAACTATGTAATTGTGTGTACACCTATCTACACATATCTATATATTCCGTTGAAGAAAACCACTGAAATGCATATATTGTGTTAACATGGGTTTCTGGATAAGGGAAGGTGGGAAGTGGAATAGGGTTGACACAGAAGAAAGAGAAAAAGAGAAGAAAAGGAAAAACGGGCAAATAAAAGTTTATTTCAAGAAATGCATGTATGCCATGATCACTTTTATATATTTATTTAAATTTTTATTTCTATTTGTTTATAGGAATAAGTTAATTTTTAAGTGCTGACTTTTCAACTTTAAAGTGTAAATTTCGTATCATGAATATAAGTGCTTTAATAAAACACTTAAGTCATGAAAGGCAGTTAGAGTTGAAGGGGTAGATCCTTAGCTTGAAGATCTTCCAAGTGCAAATTATCACATTTACTAACAAAACAATCTTGATGCCTGTGCCAAGATCTCCTGCTAGGCCTAGTAGACATCCTAGCTTGACAGCATCTGGCTTTTATTTTTGGGATTTGTAATATTCATTTTTTTTTTTTAAAGATTTTATTTATTTATTTAATTGACAGAGAGAGAGAGAGAGAGACACAGTGAGAGAGGGAACACAAGTAGGGGGAGTGGGAGAGGGAGAAGCAGGCTTCCGGCTGAGCAGGGAGCCGGATGCGGGACTCGATCCCAGGACCCTGGGATCATGACCTGAGCCGAAGGCAGTCGCTTAACCAACTGAGCCACCCAGGCGTCCCTGTAATATTCATTTTAATGCTAAGGTCCTCCATATGCATTTTCATAATACAAAGGCTGATAATTCATGCCATGTATCTCTTTATGAAATAAATTGAATGAATAATTGAAATTTATTCCTTGGTTCCAAATAAAAGGTTAGCAAAAGAAATAAATTTTCCAAGAGTGAATGTTCAGTGTGTGGACGTAAGTATAAATTTAGTTGAATCATTAAATTGCACTTCCATGAAATTGTACTAACATGCCCTTACTTGCCTAGCTCTTCCTAGTTCTTTTCCCACCCTCACAATGTTTTGCAAGTTTCAAATCGTCGTTCAGATGAATAATATTCACAAAAGAACATATCTGCCACTGAACTTTTGGAATTTCTAGATTG
>NW_022594819.1:0-1134 GCF_004348235.1 Phoca vitulina
CAATTGTTAGATCTTCTTGTTGGATAGACCCTTTAAGTAGGATATAGTGTCCTTCCTCATCTCTTATTACAGTCTTTGGTTTAAAATCTAATTTGTCTGATATAAGGATTGCCACCTCAGCTTCCTTTTGGTGTCCATATCATGGTAAATGGTTTTCCACCTCCTCACATTCAATCTGGGGGTGCCTTTGGGTCTAAAATGAGGCTCTTACAGAGGGCATATCGATGGGTCTTGTTTTTTAATCCAATCTGATAGCCTGTGCCTTTTGATTGGGGCATTTAGCCCATTTACATTCAGGGTAACTATTGAAAGATATGAATTTAGTGCCATTGTACTGCCTGTAACTGACTACTACTGTATATTGTCTGTGTTCCTTTCTGGTCTATGTTACTTTTAGGTTCTCTCTTTGCTTAGAGGACCCTTTTCAATATTTGTTTAGGGCTGGTTTCGTGTTTGCAAATTCCTTTAGTTTTTGTTTGTCCTGGAAGATTTTTATCTCTCCTTCTATTTTCAATGACAACCTAGCTGGATATAGTATTCTTGGCTGCATATTTTTCTCATATAGTGCTCTGAATATATCCTGCCAGTCCTTTCTGGCCTGCCAGGTCTCTGTGGATAGGTCTGTTGCCAATCTAACGTTTCTACCATTGTAGGTTACAGATCTCTTCACCTGAGCTGCTTTCAGGATTTTCTCTTTGTCTCTGAGACTCGTAAGTTTTACTATTAGATGTCGGGGTGTTGACCTATTTTTATTGATTTTGAGAGGGGTTCTCTGTGCCTCCTGGATTTTGATGGCTGTTTCCTTCCCCAATTTAGGGAAGTTCTCTGCTATAATTTGCTCCAATATACCTTCTGCCCCCCTCTCTCTTTCTTCTTCTTCTGGGATTCCAATTATTCTAATGTTTCGTCTTATGGTATCACTTATCTCTCAAATTCTGCCCTCGTGATCCAGTAATTGTTTATCTCTCTTTTTCTCAGCTTTTTTATTTTCCACCATTTGGTCTTCTATATCACTAATTCTCTCTTCTGCCTCATTTATCCTAGCAGTTAGCGCCCCCATTTTTTTTTTTTAAATTTTTTTTATTGTTATGTTAATCCCCATACATTACATCATTAGTTTTAGATATAGTGTTC
>NW_022594820.1:0-562 GCF_004348235.1 Phoca vitulina
AGCGAAATCAAACACATGGGGAGTCTTGTTATGCCTTTTCTGGTGCCTGAGTCTCACTCGTAAAAAGGTTTGGACTCCCTTGCAGCGCTCTCATGCACGCACACAACAAAATTCTTCTACCCTCAGGAGCGGCTGTTTTCGCTGAACCACGGATTCTCTACCGAGTTTTTCCGTCGAGTTAGGTGGCTGACTTTCAGCCTGCACGCACCCACGGGGCAACGTTATTAGCCCCATAACGATGATGTGATTTGTGAGCTGTCTTCTGTACTGGCTTGCCTCTACCTCGATTTTACGAAATGGGACCAGTCCCGTTGCTCTCACCCAAAGTACACCCTAAACTGCTTCCTCCCACAGAGAGGTCGTCGCAAGCTAAAACACTGTTTTGGACACTTGTGTCTTCGAGTTAGAACCCTGGCGATTAGACTTCAATGCAAATGGAGGGCCTCAGTGCTAGGTAAATCAAACACACGGGGAGCCATGTTCTGCCTTTGCTGGGGTCTGAGTCTCACACGTATAGAGGTTCGGAATCCCTTGCAGTGCTCTCACGCACGCACACAACAAT
>NW_022594820.1:572-1134 GCF_004348235.1 Phoca vitulina
AGCGAAATCAAACACATGGGGAGTCTTGTTATGCCTTTTCTGGTGCCTGAGTCTCACTCGTAAAAAGGTTTGGACTCCCTTGCAGCGCTCTCATGCACGCACACAACAAAATTCTTCTACCCTCAGGAGCGGCTGTTTTCGCTGAACCACGGATTCTCTACCGAGTTTTTCCGTCGAGTTAGGTGGCTGACTTTCAGCCTGCACGCACCCACGGGGCAACGTTATTAGCCCCATAACGATGATGTGATTTGTGAGCTGTCTTCTGTACTGGCTTGCCTCTACCTCGATTTTACGAAATGGGACCAGTCCCGTTGCTCTCACCCAAAGTACACCCTAAACTGCTTCCTCCCACAGAGAGGTCGTCGCAAGCTAAAACACTGTTTTGGACACTTGTGTCTTCGAGTTAGAACCCTGGCGATTAGACTTCAATGCAAATGGAGGGCCTCAGTGCTAGGTAAATCAAACACACGGGGAGCCATGTTCTGCCTTTGCTGGGGTCTGAGTCTCACACGTATAGAGGTTCGGAATCCCTTGCAGTGCTCTCACGCACGCACACAACAAT
>NW_022594821.1:0-1133 GCF_004348235.1 Phoca vitulina
TTTGCCTCTTTGGTTAGATTTATTCCTAGGTATCTTATGGTTTTGGGGGCAATTATAAATGGGACCGACTCCTTGATTTCTCTTTCTTCTGTCTTGTTGTTGGTGTAAAGGAATGCCACTGATTTCTGTGCATTGATTTTATATCCTGCCACTTGACTGAATTCCTGTATGAGTTCGAGCAGTTTTGGGGTGGAGTCTTTTGGGTTTTCCACATAAAGTATCATAACATCTGCAAAGAGTGAGAGTTTGACTTCTTCTTTGCCAATTTGGATGCCTTTGATTTCTTTTTGTTGTCTGATTGCTGTGGCTAGGACTTCTAATACTATGTTGAATAGCAGTGGTGATAGTGGACATCCCTGTCGCATTCCTGACCTTAGGGGGAAAGCTCTCAGTCTTTCCCCATTGAGAATGATATTTGCTGTAGGTTTTTCATAGATGTCTTTTATAATATTGAGGTGTGTACCCTCGATCCCTATACTTGAAGAGTTTTGATCAAGAAAGGATGCTGTACTTTGTCAAATGCTTTTTCTGCATCTATTGAGAGGATCATATGATTCTTGTTCTTTCTTTTGTTAATGTATTATATCACGTTGATTGATTTGCGGATGTTGAACCAACCTTGCAGCCCAGGGATAAATCCCACTTGGTTGTGGTGAATAATCCTTTTAATGGACTGTTGGATCCTGTTGGCTAGTATTTTGGTGAGAATTTTTGCATCCATGTTCATCAGGGATATTGGTCTGTAATTCTCCTTTTGGATGGGGTCTTTGTCTGGTTTTGGGATCTAGGTAATGGTAGCCTCATAAAATGAATTTGGAAGTTTTCCTTCCATTTCTATTTTTTGAAACAGTTTCAGAAGAATGGGTATTAATTCTTCTTTAAATGTTTGGTAGAATTCCCCTGGGAAGCCATCTGGCCCTGGGCTTTTGTTTGTTGGGAGATTTTTGATAACTGCTTCAATTTCCTTAGTGGTTATAGGTCTGTTCAGGTTTTCTATTTCTTCATGGTTCAGTTTTGGTAGTTGTTACATCTCTAGGAATGTATCCATTACTTCCAGGCTATCTAATTTGCTGGCATAGAGTTGCTCATAATATGTTCTTATAATTGTTTGTATTTCTTTGGTGTTGGTTGTG
>NW_022594822.1:0-1133 GCF_004348235.1 Phoca vitulina
GTCAGGGGATGTTTTGTAGCATTGCTGGTAGTGAGGAATGGGAAAAGTTGCTTGTCCATAAGTGGCAAGAGGGCAGGTCACATGGGCTGGATGAAACTACTGGAGCTCCAGACAAGAGTTTGATGCACACACAGTAGCGTAAATGAACCTATAAAATGATCTTGAGTGAAAGATGCAAAAGATGTACACTAGCATAATCCATTTGGGCACATGAAAATTAGAGCACCTGAAGTATTCTGGATGATTCCATAATGCTATGTACAAGTCACTATACATCTGTCAAACCCAAAGAATGTGCAACACAGACAGTGAACCCTAATTTAACCTGTGGGCTGAGTTAATAATAATGTATCCATATTGGTTCACCAACTGGAACAAATGCACCATAAGAACACCAGATTGTACAATCTTTAGCAGCAACCCTGGCCCCCACCCACCAGATGCCAGTAGCATCCCCTCCCTTCCCATGAGCTCTGACAACCAAAAGATCCTCCAGGCATGTACAAACATTTCAGGGGGGCAATAGGAGCCCCAAACAAGAATGCAGACTTAGAAGCTGCAAAGGGTACTAGGCTGAGAGAGAACCCATGACCCAGAATGGGCAACCTGAGAAGACCCCCAGCAGCTGCCCAAGGCCAAGAGCCTGTCTTATGACCCTTCTCCCAGGTCCTGTCCCCATCCCCAGTCTGGGTCTTGTTCTTTACAGTTGTCCAAGGATTGCCACCTACCCTGTCCTTCCTGGTCCCCCTCAGCCTGCACAGCCTCTTCCAGGAAGCAGCCAGCAGGGGAGGGCAGAAGAAGCTCTCCTGCCTGAGGCTGTCAACAGCACACAAGGGTAGGTGTGGGGCCAGACCTCGGGGCGCCTGGAACTGATGCTGTGTGCTTTATCCCTGCTGCAGCTTCCCAGCAGGCTGCTCCCCAGGGCCTCCCTAGGACACCAACCTGCAAGGCTGCCCTCAGGGTCGGGAGAGGCCAGGAGGATCATCAGAGCACCTCTAGGGACCTGCAGCCTCTACTCCTTCCTCCAACACTTCAACCAAGGCTCCCTGCTTCTCTCTCTGCCCAGAGAGCCCCAGCTCCTGCTGAGGACTAGGAGCTCCCAGTCCTGGGGGAGATAGGACAGGATTAGATGC
>NW_022594823.1:0-1133 GCF_004348235.1 Phoca vitulina
AGATACGAGCAATGCCATGCCTAATCAAGGAAGGTTTTTCTCAAATGAATTCTGGAATGAGCATATACCCAAAGAATGGGTACGGGGTATACTATTTGGGAGAAGTAAATGATATTTTATTATACCAATGCATGAGTAAAATTACCCATCTGCTGTGTTTAAAACAACAGTAAAGAGATTACATATCCTTTTACTTATTGTTGATGGCTGTTTTGGGGGGGGATTATGCTTTGGGATTGAGTTGGTTCCCAGTGGACACCTAAAATATTTGGAACCCAGCTGGAGGGCAGCTGTTGGCTTTTGGTCCACAGCACAGTGTTTTTTGGTGAAGTAGTGAGTGCTGTCTTACTGGCTGCCTTAGTATTATAATAACTCTCACTCTAATGGTCTTTCCTACCTTTATCAAATAATAAAAATCTGAATTGTCATATTGCCATGTGCTATTTGTATGTGGCCTTGCTATGACCTCTCTAATCTGGGAGCTCTTATTTTTGTAATGTCTCTGAGGGAAAAACACCTTATCACCCCAAGCCTGTTTCTTATTTGGGGTTAATGGGAATACCACCATTTGGTTGAAAATAACTAACGTACTACAAATTGTCTACTTATAATAATGAAGTTTCACTTAGGTGACTTGTCTACTTTGCCATGCTGAAAACACAATATTTTTTTCAGCTTTAACTTTGCTCTGAGTCCATATAAAATCTTTCTCCTCCATGTGCTGAATGACATGTGAGCTTTTCTGTGTTGTTTTTTTCTGAATTGTAAAAGTAACATGTTTGGCAGCATTAGGATAAAGAATGGTTCCTTACATAGCTATGTAAACATACTGGAAAACTGGCTCATGTCACTTTTTTCTCATCTCACTTAATATATAAACAAGGAAGGTTTTAGGTTTTTTTTCTTTTTTTAATTATAATATTTAAATTAGTTATTTTAGAAATTGGAAAATATATTTTTTAGATGTGTTTTTCTTTACTAGAATAAATATTTCATAGAAATTTTGAGGCTTATGGAATATTCTTGTCATCTTTGCTTTTCTTAAATCTGGTTCATTATGTAAATAGTGAGTTCTTTCACACAGAGCCTATACCTTAACTTTCTATTTTATTTGCTGTGCATGAAAAGAAGAG
>NW_022594824.1:0-1133 GCF_004348235.1 Phoca vitulina
ATTCTTCAGTAGGATGCTCTTTAGCCTCCATGTATTTGAGTTCTTTCTGACTTTCCTCTTGTGATTGAGTTCTAGTTTCAAAGCATTGTGGTCTGAAAATATGCAGGGGATGATCCCAATCTTCTGGTACCGGTTGAGACCTGATTTATGACCTAGGATGTGATCTATTCTGGAGAATGTTCCATGGGCACTAGAGAAGAATGTGTATTCCGTTGCTTTGGTATGGAATGTTCTGAATATGTCTGTGAAGTCCATTTGGTCCAGTGTGTCATTTAAAGTCTTTATTTCCTCGTTGATCTTTTGCTTAGACGATCTGTCCATTTCAGTGAGGGGGGTGTTAAAGTCCCCCACTATTATTGTATTGTTGTCAATGTGTTTCTTTGCTTTTGTTATTAATTGCCTTATATAATTGGCTGCTCCCATGTTAGGGGCATAGATATTTACACTAGTTAGATCTTCTTGTTGGATAGACACTTTAAGTATGATATAGTGTCCTTCCTCATCTCTTATTACAGTCTTTGGTTTAAAATCTAATTTGTCTGATATAAGGATTGCCACCCCAGCTTTCTTTTGGCGTCCATTAGCATGGTAAATGGTTTTCCACCCCCTCACTTTCAATCTGGGGGTGTCTTTGGGTCTCAAATGAGTCTCTTGCAGAGAGCATATCGATGGGTCTTGTTTTTTAATCCAATCTGATAGCCTGTGTCTTTTGATTGGGGCATTTAGCCCATTTACATTCAGGGTAACTATTGAAAGATAGGAATTTAGGGCCATTGTATTGCCTGTAAAGTGACTGTTACTGTATATTGTCTGTGTTCCTTTCTGGTCTATGTTGCTTTTAGACTCTCTCTTTGCTTAGAGGACCCCTTTCAATATTTCTTGTAGGGCTGGTTTCGTGTTTGCAAATTCCTTTAGTTTTTGTTTGTCCTGGAAGCTTTTTATCTCTCCTTCAATTTTCAATGACAGCCTAGCTGGATATAGTATTCTTGGCTGCATATTTTTCTCATTTAGTGCTCTGAATATGTCCTGCCAGTCCTTTCTGGCCTGCCAGGTCTCTGTGGATAAGTCTGTTGCCAATCTAATGTTTCTACCATTGTAGGTTACAGATCTCTTCTCCCGAGCTGCTTTCAGGA
>NW_022594825.1:0-623 GCF_004348235.1 Phoca vitulina
ATTAGACCCCAAAATGGATTAAGCAAGCTGTGAATAGCATTTTCTAGATTCAAAAGTAACTCAAAGTTTTAAAACAAGGTAAATAAAAGGAAAAGTGATACGTGTATGCATCTATTTTATATTGCTATACTAAGGGCATGTTTTTAAGAATTGAAGGGAGAGGTGTAAATTCCTCTGAACAGAAATACATTTATATAAGAAAAGGCTAATCTCTAATACTTTATAGTCCCTGATTGGGAAGAGAAATTTAATGCAAAAGAGAGATTATAGTCAATCATTTTTGAACCAGATAATGGCTAACCACTCATAAGACACTAATTTAGCAGTATTTTGGTGCTGCATTTTAACTTTTTTCATCCTGTGTGTATGTTGTGTCTGAAAAGCTGGACTAACCAGTTCCCCCTCACAGAGTTCTGATGCCTTGGTGGGTGAAGGTCATTACAATTTTAACTTTGCAACTAGAGAAACTTATATATGCGTTTATTATACTGCATTATACTGACCACATTAACAAGAGTCTGATATATATAAATTAGGGTGCTAGAATCAATAATTAGGAATATCTGACCAGGGACATTCTTGTGTCTAAATCAGAGTACCGAGGAAGCCCTAGTTTTCAGACT
>NW_022594825.1:723-1132 GCF_004348235.1 Phoca vitulina
ATCTGACCAGGACATTCTTGTCTCTAAATCAGAGTACCGAGGAAGCCATAGTTTTCAGACTATTGCTCAATGAGCACAAATCCAGTAAATATGAAAATAGCAGGAGGGGAAGAATGAAGGGGGGGAAATAGGAGGGGGAGGTGAACCATGAGAGACGATGGACTCTGAAAAACAAACTGAGGGTTCTAGAGGGGAGGGGCGTGGGGGGATGGGTTAGCCTGGTGATGGGTATTAAAGAGGGCACATACTGCATGGAGCACTGGGTGTTATACGCAAACTAGAATCATGGAACACTACATCAAAAACTAATGATGTGATGTATGGTGATTAACATAACAAAAAAGACTGAAAAAAAAAAAAGATAGACTGATTCTCTTATAACTCTCAGTCATGTCTGGCAGACACCCTG
>NW_022594826.1:0-1132 GCF_004348235.1 Phoca vitulina
AAATCCAAGATGCTCGATGCAGCCCAAGTAAGCACACACACATACACACACACCCCAAAATCAAACCAAATCAAACCAAAAACCGGCTACAGCAACAAAACACACACACACAGAAAACCACACCAAGGAACATTATCATGAAATTTCTTAAAATCAGTGATAAAGAGAAACTCTTAAGCATAACCAGAGGAAAAAAAAGACAGGTTGTGAACAAAGGAACAAAGATAAGAATGACAGCATATTTCTTGTTGGAAACAATGCAAGCTAGAAGACACATCTCTAATGTACTGGAAGAAAAAAAATATCAGGCTGGAATTCTACATGTTGCAAAAATATCTGTCGAAAATATGGTGAGGATGTCAGCAAAATAGTGGAGTAAGGAACTCCAAATTCCATCCTTTTATAAAAGCAACACAAAATGGGCAAAATCTGTGAGAATCAACTTTTTTGAAACTCTGGAAATTAACCAAAGGCTTATAGCCACTCAGAGAATAACTATTCAAGAAAAAACAGCTGATTCTTGGTAATAATAATGAACTTTTTGGTGTTTTAACTTATCCAAGCCCCATTCTTTACTCCCCATTTCAGTAGTACCTATTCTTGGTACCAGAGGGAACAGAATCGACTTCATTTATGAAGAATTGTAATTCATTATTTTTTCTGATTGTATGCTGGTTTCCTGGAAGACTGGCTCAAAAGCTTGTTTTTATTTTGCCTTACTTGGACCTGGCCCAGTGCTAAATTTGCTTGAAATTTGTTGAAAATCTTTACAAGCTAACAGGCTAACATCTCAGTTGCTGCTGCTTGAGGTGATAGGTAACAGTTGGAGCCAACAACGGACTAGCCTGAAAACTCAGGGGGAAAGGCTGAGTAATGAGATATCTATAAGGATTGTGAAAAGCTGTGACATATTTCTGGAAGGATGGAAGTCCACATGCATGCTTAGGTGTGGGCACATGCTATTAGGAACGACTCAAGAGGGTCCTGAGGATTCACCTTCTCCTGACCTCGAGGCTCTGAAGAAGCAGGAAGTGAAGGTTAAGGCAGGGTTGTAAAGTGTATGGTTCAGTTTTTTTTTTTTTTATTTTTTTTATTGTTATGTTAATCCCCATACATTACATCATTAGTTTTA
>NW_022594827.1:0-1132 GCF_004348235.1 Phoca vitulina
CGTTTTCCATGGCTGCTGCACCGGCTTCCTTTCCCGCTGAGTGTGCGGGAGGGTCCACCCTGCACGTGCTCCCACTCGCGGGGTTTCTGCTTTCTGTGCTCCTCTTGTGGGTATGGTTGGCGTGGAATGGGCACAGGGGGTTGGTATGGCTGAGAACAGGCTTTGAGGTGTGGAGATGCAGATGAAGGGGAGGTCCTGAACCTGGATTTGAAGGACCCAGAAGAACTCACGGGTCCTCTACACTCACACCTTTTCTACCTCTGTCCACCGAGAAGGCCAAGAAAACATAACCAGCTCAGAAGCGGAGAGCACACCTGATGTCCAGACTGTGGCCTCTACACGTCGCTGCCCCTGTGGCAGCCAGGCGGGTTCCCGAACACGGATTCCAGGTGTGTACCCTGCTGTCAGGGGAAAGGACTGCAGCGGTGTCTGACGCCAGGAGGATCACCGTCACCATGACTCAGAGCTAGCCTGAAGACATTCCATGGCCAAGGGTGGGGCAATTTAAGGATACAGGGAAGGACAACAACCCAACGCTTGAAAGAGAGGTGTTCAAACCTTTGTCTAACGGTACTTTTCTTCACAAAAACACTTCGTTGTTTAGCTTTGGAGGATGGCAAAGAACCAAAGCCTATTCTGAAGGACAGTCAATGAAAGGACAGAGTGAGCACTTGTCCCGCTCCTCAAGGAGCCTGCTTAGTTGAGGAGGGCAAGGTTTTCCTTACGCAAGTATTCCATCTGACCAGCGGGGAAGGGAGACTGCGATGGGGCCTTTGTAATGCCAACAAAGGAGTGATTCTGGGCAGCGGTCGAGAGTCCGCAAGCAAGTCACAGACAGCCCGAGAGCACAAGCCTCCGACTGGAGGGACACCACCCCTGCCGAGGAGTCTTACTCCCAAAGAAGAAGAACTCCAGTCAACTAGTGTCTCGGGATAGCTGACAACTTACAGGACACACGGAGGAATGTGCTGAACTCTCCCACAGGGTGGCTGCGAAGCAGCACAGGCAAAGCTGCTGGGTCTCCTCCACGGGCCCACAGGGAGAACAGAGACGGCACAGGGCCTGCGGACTGAGAGACTCGCCGAGTCAAGTCTGCAACCTAGTCAACAGTGCTGTGCCAACGTCACCCTCT
>NW_022594828.1:0-1131 GCF_004348235.1 Phoca vitulina
GAGAATTACAGACCAATATCCCTGATGAACATGGATGCAAAAATTCTCACCAAAATACTAGCCAATAGGATCCAACAGTACATTAAAAGGATTATTCACCACGACCAAGTCGGATTTATCCCTGGGCTGCAAGGTTGGTTCAACATCCGCAAATCAATCAACGTGATACAATACATTAACAAAAGAAAAAACAAGAATCACATGATCCTCTCAATAGATGCAGAAAAAGCATTTGACAAAGTACAGCATCCTTTCTTGATCAAAACTCTTCAGAGTATAGGGATAGAGGGTACATACCTCAATATCATAAAAGCCATCTATGAAAAACCTACAGCGAATATCATTCTCAATGGGGAAAAACTGAGAGCTTTCCCCCTAAGGTCAGGAACGCGGCAGGGATGTCCACTATCACCACTGCTATTCAACATAGTATTGGAAGTCCTAGCCACAGCAATCAGACAACAAAAAGAAATCAAAGGCATCCAAATTGGCAAAGAAGAAGTCAAACTCTCACTCTTTGCAGATGATATGATACTTTATGTGGAAAATCCCAAAGACTCCACCCCAAAACTGCTAGAACTCATACAGGAATTCAGTCAAGTGGCAGGATATAAAATCAATGCACAGAAGTCAGTGGCATTCCTATACACCAACAACAAGTCAGAAGAAAGAGAAATTAAGGAGTCGATCCCATTTACAATTGCACCCAAAACCATAAGATACCTAGGAATAAATCTAACCAAAGAGGCAAAGGATCTGTACTCAGAAAACTATAAAATACTCATGAAAGAAATTGAGGAAGACACAAAGAAATGGAAAAACGTTCCATGCTCATGGATTGGAAGAACAAATATTGTGAAGATGTCAATCCTACCTAGAGCAATCTACACATTCAATGCAATCCCCATCAAAATACCATCCACTTTCTTCAAAGAAATGGAACAAATAATCCTAAAATTTGTATGGAACCAGAAAAGACCCCGCATAGCCAGAGGAATGTTGAAAAAGAAAAGCAAAGCTGGCGGCATCACAATTCCAGACTTCCAGCTCTACTACAAAGCTGTCATCATCAAGACAGTATGGTACTGGCACAAAAACAGACACATAGATCAATGGAACAGAATAGAGAGC
>NW_022594829.1:0-1131 GCF_004348235.1 Phoca vitulina
CCACGGAGCCTGAAAAGACAGAAGAGGAGAGGTTGGTGTGAGGTTCAGGGGCTCATCCCAGGCACCCAGTACTGAGCCTGTGCCGGTCTAGCTTGGGGTTCACTTCAGACCCCGCTCAGTCCTGATGCGGCTGAGTGTGTGGGCAGGCCTGGGGTCAGCCCCTGTGCAGAGAGTGAGGACGGGGAGCAGGAGAGGGGTCCAGGCCATGGCGGATGTGCCCAGAGCTCTGCCTCCTGAGACCCACAGCACTGCTGGGCTCCACCCCGGCCTCTCTTATTCCCTTCCAGGCCCTTGGGACTGTGATTGTTAGGACTTATGCAAATTTCCTCCATATCTGGGGCTCCTACTTGATACACCAGGGGTGAGATCAGAACACGTGACTGAGGAGGAAGAGGGGAGCCCCCAGCTTCCTCCAACCAGCTTCCAGGTCGGACCACTAGCCTTTGTGTGCAGGGTCTGGGATCACAGGCACCTTCCGGGGATCAGACCACATGACAAGCCACAGTGACCACCCTGCTTGCAGTCTGTGCTTGGCTCCCTCTGTGGTCTTTCAGGAGCCTGGCCATGGGGCAGGGCTGAGCCCTCTGAGAGTTACTGACAGCACTTGATTCAGGGAAGGTGGTCCCGTGGCCTCATTACCTTCCTCGTCCTCCTGCGTGGCATCCCCCCTGCGTCCCCCAGAGGCACTGTGGTCCCATGCTTCCCTTGTCATTAGATTGTGGAACTTTCTCATTAGAATGTTTGTGCATCATTTTGTCTGTGGGAGTTCACTAGTTAACCCACCACCTGCTGTTGGAGACTCATCACATCTTCTAGTCTATTGTCACGTGGTGTTTTTATTTCTGTGACACCCCGTATCCTACCACAGAAAATAGTCAACAATTTTCTTTTATTGATCTTTCATCAGTATTAGATGCAATCATAAAAATTTCATGAGAAACCATCCCCGACTTCAAAAACCATCATCAAGCTCCATGTCTTGTCGGGGTCCCCAGGGTTATGTCTTCCCACATGGGGTGAGCTTCGGAGCCAGAGCCAGGGTCCCTGCCGGAGCTGGATCCTGTCACTGACGCATGGACAGCTCAGGGACCAGCGCTGTGACCTCAGGTAGTGAGAATCACGTCACTCTGG
>NW_022594830.1:0-1131 GCF_004348235.1 Phoca vitulina
AAAAAAAAAATGCAAAAAGCTATACCTACATAGGCAATTCATAAATTAAAATGGAATTTTAAAAAATACTCAATCCAAAATAAGGCAGGAAAGAAAAGAGAAAAAACAGAGACAAAGAAAGAACAATATTGTCCCTGTAACTCAAACTTATAATTATATTTTAATGGCCTAAACACTCCAATTTAAAAGTGGAAATTGTCAAAAAAATCAGGAAAATCAAGATCCAAGTGTATGTTTTCTGCAAGACACATTTATATAAAGAAACCAACAGATTGAAAGTCAATAGATGAGAAAAGATAAACCAAGCAAACACTAGTCATAAAACTGGAATGGCTATATTAATATCAGATGAAATAGACTTTGAAATTAAAAGTATTTCCACAGATAAAGAGGGACATTTCATAATGATAGAAGTGTCAATTCTTCAGAAAGATATAACAATTATAAATACCTATGTGCTTATTAAAAGAACTTAAAAAAATACAAAGCAAAAATGGACAAATTGAAGAGAGAATATAAATCCACAATTGTAACATCTCCCCCTCATCAATAAACAGAAAAACTAGACCAAACAAATCGCAGTAAGAACATAGATAATTTGAACACTATCAATCACCTTGACCTAAATGATATTTATAGAACATTACAACCAACAATAGAGAATACCATTATTTTTGTTACATATAATATGTACATCAAGGTAGACTATATGAATGGCCATAAAATAAATCTCAATAAAAAGGATTAAAACCATACAGATTATGTTCTTTGACCATGGTATTAAGCTAGAAATTAATAACAGTAAGACACTTAGGAAAACCCCAAATATTTGGAAACTAAACAACACTTTTCTATAACATACCTGGATCAAAATACAAATCATAAGTAAAAATGGAAAATATTTTAAACTGATAATGAGGGATGCCTGGGTGGCTCAGTCGGTTAAGCGACTGCCTTCAGCTCAGGTCATGTTAATTTTTTTTTAACTTTCTCTTTTTTTTTTTTTTTAATTTTTCATTTTCCCTTTTTCAACCAACATCTTATCAATCCCTTTTTTTAAAAAAATCTTTTTTATTTTTCATTTTTAGAGTCATATTCTATCCCTTCATAGTAGTTAACCTTATTTGTGGT
>NW_022594831.1:0-1130 GCF_004348235.1 Phoca vitulina
CAGTGCTCTCACGCATGCACACAACAAAATGCTTCCACGCTCAGGAGCAGCTATTTTACCTGCAGCACAGGCTCTCTACCGAGTTTTTCCTTCGAGTTAGGTGGCTGTGTTTGAGCCTGCACACACACCATGGTCAACGGAATTACCCCATAACCATGTAGTGAATTGAGAGCTGACCTCTGTTCCGGCCTGTCTCTCCCCCGATATTACAAAATGGAAAGCGTCCCAGGCTCTCAGCCAAAGTATACCCTAAACTGCTTCGCCCACAGAGAGGTCGACGGTAGCTAAAGCACGGTTTCTCAACAGTGTTGTTTCTTCGAATTAGAACGCTAGCTATTAGACTTCCATGCAAAAGTGGGGCTGCCGTGCTAGCTTGATAAAACACATGGGGAGTCGTGTTCTGCCTTTCGCTGGGGCCTGAGTCTCACTCGCAAAAAGCTTTGGACTCCCCTGCAGTGCTCTCATGCATGCACAGAACAAAATGCTGCCACCCTCAGGAGCAGCTGTTTCACCTGCAGCACAGGCTCTCAACCGAGTTTTTCCTTCGAGTTAGGTGGCTGTGTTTAAGCCTTCACACAGCCTGGGCAACGGTACTAGCCCCATAACCATGATGTGAGTTGAGAGCTGCCTTCTGTAGCGGCCTGTCTCTCCCCCGATATTACGATATTGAAACCGTCCCCAGGCTCTCACCAAAGTACACCCTAAACTGCGTCGCCCACAGAGAGGTCGACGGTAGCTAAAGCACGGTTTCTCTACAGTGTTTTTTCTCCGAGTTAGAAAGCTAGCTATTAGACTTCCATGCAAAAGTGGGGCCGCTGTACTAGCTTCATGGAGCAAGTGGGGAGTCGTGTTCTGGCTTCTTCTGGGGCCTGGGTCTCACAAGGAAAATGGTTTTGGACTCACTTGCAGTGCGCTCACGCATGCACACAGCAAAATGCGTCCACCGTTGAGGCATGGCTATTTTAGCCGAAGGAGGAATTCCCTACATAGTTGTTCCTTTGAGTTAGGTGGTTGGCTTTAGGCCTGCAGGCACCCCCGGGGCAAGGGTACTAGCCTCATAAGCCAGAGGTGACTTGAGAGCTGCCTTCCACACCGGCCTGTTTCTCACTCCATTTCACGTCTGGGACCCT
>NW_022594832.1:0-1130 GCF_004348235.1 Phoca vitulina
GCAAAAGAGGAAGCAACCAAATTATCCTGAATGAGACAGAAGCTTCACTGAGAACCTAGAATCGGAGTTAAGACCTGAAGTATTATTTCAGCGTCTGCCATAAGCAAGCAAAGCACGCCTGTTGCTTACCGAAGCAGCATGTGCAGAGGTTTGAGAGCCTAATGGGTTTGGAACATTGCCAGAGTTTAAAGGCTGAGGCACAGAGTGAGGCGATGTGGGACTAGATGTAGGTACGGGCTGGAGAGGGAGTCACGCTATGATGATGACTGCTTTCCACTGCTTTGATAAAGGAAAATGGTAACTCCTGAAAGTGTGTGAAACTTGGTGAAACTGCTCTGGGAGTGTTGAAGAGTGGCAGCATTTCACCGTCTGGGAGGTAGGGGCTAGGGTACGGGGCCTCTCAAAGACTGACAGTGCTATTAGAATAAAGGTTTGGGGAAAGGAGAGGAGAAAAGTAATTATTTCATCCTTGGACTTTGACAGGCATTCATCTTTTTTGGGCTTCCATGTTCTCATAAGAGACTCCGTTTCATTTTGAAGTTAATTGTCACGCAGCTATAAATATTTTATATACGTTTTTATTTTGTCTTTTATTGCTCATACTGAAGAATGAGGAATGTTTTGATCATTTCTGGGTATAGTAGTTTTTAAAAGACAGCTATTAGCTTTATTCACTCTAGCAGGCAAATGCCTCAATCACTACTAGTGACTTTTTTATTCTCTCCCATTACTTTTATTCACACAGTACACAGTACTTCTCATACCTTAGCACTTGAATATTTGTCATTCTAAATTTAATTTGCTTTAAATAACTTTTGTGAAGGATCTTGCATTTTGTGATCATTGTTCCATGCAGTTACTCTTCAGTGGAATTAGCTTTAATAATGTTTATAATTCTGTATAAGGTCTTTTCAGTTGCATTAATTATTAGTCCTCACTTGCAGCCAACTGTACGGTGTCCTACAAAATACTTTTGTAGTACTACCACATGACCCTCAAGAACTCTGGGAGGAAAAACAGGTAACATGATGTGGGTTGGGCAGATTTAATTTGGCCACCAACTATAGGATCACTATTACACCATGCCCTGAGAATCCAGTGTTTTGAAAAGATACACAGTTCCTATCCTC
>NW_022594833.1:0-1130 GCF_004348235.1 Phoca vitulina
GAGGATAGGAACTGTGTATCTTTTCAAAACACTGGATTCTCAGGGCATGGTGTAATAGTGATCCTATAGTTGGTGGCCAAATTAAATCTGCCCAACCCACATCATGTTACCTGTTTTTCCTCCCAGAGTTCTTGAGGGTCATGTGGTAGTACTACAAAAGTATTTTGTAGGACACCGTACAGTTGGCTGCAAGTGAGGACTAATAATTAATGCAACTGAAAAGACCTTATACAGAATTATAAACATTATTAAAGCTAATTCCACTGAAGAGTAACTGCATGGAACAATGATCACAAAATGCAAGATCCTTCACAAAAGTTATTTAAAGCAAATTAAATTTAGAATGACAAATATTCAAGTGCTAAGGTATGAGAAGTACTGTGTACTGTGTGAATAAAAGTAATGGGAGAGAATAAAAAAGTCACTAGTAGTGATTGAGGCATTTGCCTGCTAGAGTGAATAAAGCTAATAGCTGTCTTTTAAAAACTACTATACCCAGAAATGATCAAAACATTCCTCATTCTTCAGTATGAGCAATAAAAGACAAAATAAAAACGTATATAAAATATTTATAGCTGCGTGACAATTAACTTCAAAATGAAACGGAGTCTCTTATGAGAACATGGAAGCCCAAAAAAGATGAATGCCTGTCAAAGTCCAAGGATGAAATAATTACTTTTCTCCTCTCCTTTCCCCAAACCTTTATTCTAATAGCACTGTCAGTCTTTGAGAGGCCCCGTACCCTAGCCCCTACCTCCCAGACGGTGAAATGCTGCCACTCTTCAACACTCCCAGAGCAGTTTCACCAAGTTTCACACACTTTCAGGAGTTACCATTTTCCTTTATCAAAGCAGTGGAAAGCAGTCATCATCATAGCGTGACTCCCTCTCCAGCCCGTACCTACATCTAGTCCCACATCGCCTCACTCTGTGCCTCAGCCTTTAAACTCTGGCAATGTTCCAAACCCATTAGGCTCTCAAACCTCTGCACATGCTGCTTCGGTAAGCAACAGGCGTGCTTTGCTTGCTTATGGCAGACGCTGAAATAATACTTCAGGTCTTAACTCCGATTCTAGGTTCTCAGTGAAGCTTCTGTCTCATTCAGGATAATTTGGTTGCTTCCTCTTTTGC
>NW_022594834.1:0-1130 GCF_004348235.1 Phoca vitulina
ACGAGGGAGGTGCCTGCATATTAAAGCTCCACACACCCGTGCAAGAGGAATGCTAGTTTCATGAAACGAGCTGGTTCGAGAGGTGCTTTCTGAACCGGCCTGTTTCTCCCTCCGTGCTACGTATGGAAACCGTTCCCCGGGCTCTCACCCGTGGTACACTGTAAAGTGCATTCTCCTTCAGACAGTTCGTTGGTAGCTAAAGTACGGTTTCTCTACACTATCGTTCCTTCGAGGGAGGTGCCTGCATTTTAGACCTCCCCAAACCCGTGGAAGAGGAATGCTAGTTTCTTGAAACGACAGCTGGTTCGAGAGGTGCCTTCTGCACCGACCTGTTTCTCCCTCCTGGTTATGAATGCAGCCCGTTTCCCAGGCTCTCACCCCTGGTACACCGTAAACTGTTTTCTCCTTCACAGACCTGGACGGTAGCTAAAGCACGTTTTCTCCACACTGTTGTTCCTTCGAGGGAGGTGCCTGGATATTAGACCTCCACACACCCGTGTAAGAGGAATGCTACATTCGTGAAACTGGAGCTCGTTCGAGAAGTACCTTCTGCACCGGCCTGTGTCTCCGTCGGATTTACATATGGAACCCGTTCCCCAGGTCCTCACCCACAGTACACGGTAAACTGCTTCCTCCTTCAGAGAGGTGGACGGTAGCTAAAGCACGGTTTCTCTACACTGTTTTTCCTTCGAGGGAGGTGCCTGTATTTTAGACCTGCACACACCCGTGTACTTGGAATGCTAGTTCCATGAAACTAGAGCTGGCTCGAGAGGAGCCGTCAGCAACGGCCTGTTTCTCGCTCCGTGTTATGTATGCAACTCGTTCCGCAGTTTCTCACCCGTGGACAACGTAAACTGCTTTCTCTTGCAGAGAGGTGGACCGTAGGTAAAAGACGGTTTCTCTACACTGTCGTTCCTTCGAGGGAGGTGCCTGCATATTAAAGCTCCACACACCCGGGCAAGGGGAATGCTAGTTTCATGAAACGAGCTGGTTCGAGAGGTGCTTTCTGCACCGGCCTGTTTCTCCCTCCGTGCTATGTATGGAACCCGTTCCCCAGGCTCTCACCCGTGGTACACCGTAAAGTGCATTCTCCTTCAGACAGTTCGTTGGTAGCTAAAGTACGGTTTCTC
>NW_022594835.1:0-1130 GCF_004348235.1 Phoca vitulina
TTGTGGCTCATCTAGAGAAGTACTCGGCTACTATTTCACCTCTGCTATGTCACACGGAAACTAGCAAAAGATTCCAGAACATCCTAACAAGATGACAGGTCTTCCCCAAGCTCACACAGAGATCCAGCATGAGGCAAAGCAATGCATGAGAAGGGACTGAAGTTACACAGACAGATACGTTTTCTCTCCAGCAGTGTGGGTTTTCCCTCACAACCCCACAAAAATCTCCGCTTCCAACCTTTAAGATACTTCTTCACTTAAGAAATGGTTTTCTTAAGTTTTTGTTCATACTTTATAAAGTTTAAAAAGATGTTATACATCAGATACAGCTCAATAAAACTGGAAACAAAATTTAAAAAGCAAAACTAAGCAAACTTTAATAAGGTAGGCTACTTTGAAAATTATCCTAGTTTTATTTATTTTTTGATATGTATTTATTTGAGAGAGGGAAAGAGAGAGCGTGAGCGGGGCAGGGGCTGAGGACGAGGGAGAGGGAGAGGGAGAGGGAGAAGCCCAAGCCGATTCCCCGCTGAGCACGGAGCCCAAAGTTGGCTCCATGTGGGGCTGGATCTCACAACCATTAGATCGTGATCTGAGCCGAAATCAAGAGTCAGACGCTCAACTGAGGGGCCCTGAAATGTATCCTAGGCTTAAAGACATAACCACTGTTCCCAAAATGTTAGCTATTAAACTCGGCCACGCATTATAACTTTAGCCCACTGATGAGCAGTATTTTAAAATGTGTACCCAAAGTACACGGGAAAGTATCACTCTTTCTAAGTTATTTCTTAGAACTCTGGTCTCTATGTTTTTTGGTTTTTGGTTTTTTTTAAGATTTTATTTATTTACACGACAGAGAGAGACACAGCGAGAGAGGGAACAGAAGCAGGCGGAGTGGGAGAGGGAGAAGCAGGCTTCCCGCTGAGCAGGGAGCCCGATGTAGGGCTGATCCCAGCACCCTGGGATCATGACCTGAGCCGAAGGCAGACGCTTAACCGACTGAGCCACCCAGGTGCCCCTGGTTTCTACGTAAATTTCTCAACTCTGAATTTTTCTGGGAAGTCTTTCACATTTTTTCTTAGGTCCAAGGTCTATATACAAAATGTGATTTATAACTATGCCCTATGAAA
>NW_022594836.1:0-1130 GCF_004348235.1 Phoca vitulina
CTCTGAAGAGTTTTGATCAAGAAAGGATGCTGTACTTTGTCAAATGCTTTTTCTGCATCTATTGAGAGGATCATATGATTCTTGTTCTTTCTTTTGTTAATGTATTGTATCACGTTGATTGATTTGCGGATGTTGAACCAACCTTGCAGCCCAGGGATAAATCCCACTTGGTCGTGGT
This sequence comes from Phoca vitulina, assembly GCF_004348235.1. Classification (NCBI taxonomy): domain Eukaryota; kingdom Metazoa; phylum Chordata; class Mammalia; order Carnivora; family Phocidae; genus Phoca; species Phoca vitulina. The sequence continues at coordinate 179 of NW_022594836.1, forward strand.
GAATAATCCCTTTAATGTACTGTTGGATCCTATTGGCTAGTATTTTGGTGAGAATTTTTGCATCCATGTTCATCAGGGATATTGGTCTGTAATTCTCCTTTTTGATGGGGTCTTTGTCTGGTTTTGGGATCAAGGTAATGCTGGCCTCATAAAATGAGTTTGGAAGTTTTCCTTCCATTTCTATTTTTTGGAACAGTTTCAGAAGGATAGGTATTAATTCTTCTTGAAATGTTTGGTAGAATTCCCCTGGGAAGCCATCTGGCCCTGGGCTTTTGTGTTTTGGGAGATTTTTGATGACTGCTTCAATTTCCTTAGTGGTTATAGGTCTGTTCAGGTTTTCTATTTCTTCCTGGTTCCGTTTTGGTAGTTGATACATCTCTAGGAATGCATCCATTTCTTCCAGGTTATCTAATTTGCTGGCATAGAGTTGCTCATAATATGTTCTTATAATTGTTTGTATTTCTTTGGTGTTGGTTGTAATTTCTCCTCTTTCATTCATGATTTTGTTGATTTGGGTCATTTCTCTTTTCTTTTTGATAAATCTGGCCAGGGGCTTATCAATCTTGTTAATTCTTTCAAAGAACCAGCTCCTAGTTTCGTTGATCTGTTCTACTGTTCTTTTGGTTTCTATTTCATTGATTTCTGCTCTGATCTTTATTATTTCTCTTCTCCTGCTGGGTTTAGGCTTTACTTGCTGTTCTTTCTCCAGCTCCTTTAGGTGTAGGGTTAGGTTGTGTACTTGAGACCTTTCTTGTTTCTTGAGAAAGGCGTGTATTGCTATATACTTTCCTCTTAGGACTGCCTTTGCTGTATCCCAAAGATTTTGAATAGTTGTGTTTTCATTTTCATTGGTTTCCATGAATTTTTTTAATTCTTCTTTAATTTCCTGGTTGACCCATTCATTTTTCAGTAGGATGCTCTTTAGCCTCCATGTATTTGAGTTCTTTCCGAC
>NW_022594837.1:0-1129 GCF_004348235.1 Phoca vitulina
AGATGAGATCTGTATTGGTCGGTTGGTGGAGTGTGCTTGCCACTGAGCTGACCATTCTTGTCAACTAAAGCTTGCCGCTGTTGTTGAGAAATCTCACCTCAGACTTCTCTCCCACCACTTATCGTATTTATCCTATGCATTGTGTGAAGCAGTCAGGAAAGGACACTTTATTACCTAACTGATACTCTGTTGGATGTTTTTGTAGTCGAAGGCATACCAATTCCATCAGGGTGTGGAGTGGGTACTAAGAAAACTACAAGAGGCAGTTCATGAGACACAGAGGCACGTTCCGTAAAATGCCATATGGGTTGCAATCCGAGGTCCTGGGTGACTTGGCTCCCAGGCCCAGCCTTGTCACAGACTGGGAGCAATCTTGCAGAAATCACTTAAAGTTTCCGAGCCCAGTTCATTTTTTCTTTTTTCTTTGTGTGGTGGTGGGCGTAGAGGGGCAGCGGGAGAAGGGAGACAGACTCTGAGGTAGGTTGCACAACCAGCTCGGAGCCCAACTCGGGGTTTCATCCCACAACCCTGAGATCATGACCAGAACCTTAATCAATGGTCAGAGGCTCACGCGACTGCGTCACAAAGTGGCCCGTCATTTCTCTTTTTCTTCTCAGGAACAGCTCGTGGTCTTGAGACTGAAGCTTTCAGTACAGGTTAGTAAATTATGTTCTGGTTGCTTACGTAAAAAAAAAAAAAGAAAAAAAAATCTAAGAGTGAAAGTTCTCTGGAAATTTGGGTTTCTGGGAAAGAAATTATATGAGAGTATGGCTTTTGAGAAAACCTGGCACACAAGGAATTGACTGAGCTTTCCACACGGATTTCAGCCTCTAACTCAAAAGGCTGGAATTTACCTTGTTTGTGACCAGGGTACATTGACTGGCTATCATATGGTTTCTAGTTTCAGTTTGTTCTGTATCGTTTAGGACGAATGTAGTACCTCTAACAGAACTCAATACCACGGAGCGCCAAATTTTTCAAGAAAAAGCCGTATAGGGCACGAGAAAATGTGCCGTACTCTAATGGTATATTTTGCTCCCTTCCGTGTTTGAAGTGGAAGGGTGCAATTAGCTACGTCATGACATTTCATCATTGTTACTAGCATGCCTGAGGGACAGTGTGATGAGGG
>NW_022594838.1:0-1129 GCF_004348235.1 Phoca vitulina
ACCCAGATAGCAGGGGGATCTGCTGTCAACATCATCACTGTTTCCTTGCTCTCCCTTCTAAATGTCTAGGACTGAGTATCTGTTTTGGGTACCATGGTCTGTCTTGATCTTGCCAGGAGATCTTCTCAAGAAATTGCAGCTCTTACCCTGAATCACTGCCCAGTGGCCAGATTCTGCAGCTGTGCTTAGATGCCAGGATGATAATAGACACCAGCCTATTATTACTCCCATTCCCCTAACACCATCACTGTGCTGTTTCCTAAATCAGATCAGGGTTACCTTGTCCACTGGATGTTATGCTTGTTACTGGGATGCTCCCCTAAGTCGGGCTTTGTAGCAGGAGTGGGCTCTTATGAGCAGGCCTGGCCAAGGCCTAGCTCTCTCCTTCTTCCAGCCCGTAGCTTCTTTGAGTTAGGGTAGCTGGTACCCAGAACTCTATTCTTTGAAATGAAGAAGGGGAAGCTCAAGGGCAGGAGAAGAGGAACTTGTCTTTGAGTATTTGAAAGGCTGCCATATAGGGAAATTATTGGACTTGTTCTGTATGGTCCTAGAAGTTAGAACCAAGACTCCAACGAAGTTGAGGCCACTAAGTCACTGAGTGAAAAAGAACCTTCTTTACCCCAGCTCAAATCTAACAGCATTTGCCAAAGACAGAAACGAATTCCTTCTGGGAGCCCTTCATTATGGAAGGGATTCTGGCATAGACTTGATTAGCAGATCTAAGTTTTGTTTATTGGTTTGTTTCCATTGCAACGTGGATAAAAGATGGTATTTACTTGGGTTGCATTTGCATGTGTGATATGTTGCTGCGGTCACACGCCAATCATGAGTGACCTGCAGTCCTGCTCCTTTCCTTGTCTTCAGACACTGCCCGAGAGAGCAGCTTTATTATGGCAATACCCTCGAATATACTCTGATTTTTAAAAATTAACTCACTCATTCAGTGAATAAATATTCAATGATGATTATATATTAGGCACTGTGATTCATTCTGTGCTCAGTACTTTTAACTGTCATGTTTAACCAAGTCCTTTCGTTATTGTACTTATAACCTGGAGGTCACAGACATTGTAGAAAGGGTTCAAGTATCAAGTGGGGTTGATTTGTAGATCACCTTTAAGTTTCTTTT
>NW_022594839.1:0-1129 GCF_004348235.1 Phoca vitulina
ACCCAGATAGCAGGGGGATCTGCTGTCAACATCATCACTGTTTCCTTGCTCTCCCTTCTAAATGTCTAGGACTGAGTATCTGTTTTGGGTACCATGGTCTGTCTTGATCTTGCCAGGAGATCTTCTCAAGAAATTGCAGCTCTTACCCTGAATCACTGCCCAGTGGCCAGATTCTGCAGCTGTGCTTAGATGCCAGGATGATAATAGACACCAGCCTATTATTACTCCCATTCCCCTAACACCATCACTGTGCTGTTTCCTAAATCAGATCAGGGTTACCTTGTCCACTGGATGTTATGCTTGTTACTGGGATGCTCCCCTAAGTCGGGCTTTGTAGCAGGAGTGGGCTCTTATGAGCAGGCCTGGCCAAGGCCTAGCTCTCTCCTTCTTCCAGCCCGTAGCTTCTTTGAGTTAGGGTAGCTGGTACCCAGAACTCTATTCTTTGAAATGAAGAAGGGGAAGCTCAAGGGCAGGAGAAGAGGAACTTGTCTTTGAGTATTTGAAAGGCTGCCATATAGGGAAATTATTGGACTTGTTCTGTATGGTCCTAGAAGTTAGAACCAAGACTCCAACGAAGTTGAGGCCACTAAGTCACTGAGTGAAAAAGAACCTTCTTTACCCCAGCTCAAATCTAACAGCATTTGCCAAAGACAGAAACGAATTCCTTCTGGGAGCCCTTCATTATGGAAGGGATTCTGGCATAGACTTGATTAGCAGATCTAAGTTTTGTTTATTGGTTTGTTTCCATTGCAACGTGGATAAAAGATGGTATTTACTTGGGTTGCATTTGCATGTGTGATATGTTGCTGCGGTCACACGCCAATCATGAGTGACCTGCAGTCCTGCTCCTTTCCTTGTCTTCAGACACTGCCCGAGAGAGCAGCTTTATTATGGCAATACCCTCGAATATACTCTGATTTTTAAAAATTAACTCACTCATTCAGTGAATAAATATTCAATGATGATTATATATTAGGCACTGTGATTCATTCTGTGCTCAGTACTTTTAACTGTCATGTTTAACCAAGTCCTTTCGTTATTGTACTTATAACCTGGAGGTCACAGACATTGTAGAAAGGGTTCAAGTATCAAGTGGGGTTGATTTGTAGATCACCTTTAAGTTTCTTTT
>NW_022594840.1:0-252 GCF_004348235.1 Phoca vitulina
CCACCCTCCTCTCCCCACCACCCTGCTTGTGCTCTCTCTGTCTCTATCTCTTAAAATAAATAAATAAATAAAATCTTAAGAAAAAAAAAGAATGTGTGTTTAAGAAACCTCAGAGGAGGGCATCTGGGTAGGCTCAGTCTTAAGCATCTGCCTTCGGCTTAGGTCATGATCGCAGGGTCCTGGGATCGAGCCCTATATCAGCCTCCCTGCTCAGCAGGAAGCCTGCTTCTCCCTCTCCACCCCCCCCCCCCC
>NW_022594840.1:352-1129 GCF_004348235.1 Phoca vitulina
CTCTCTGTATCAAATAAATAAATAAAATCTTAAAAAAAAAAAAAGTGTCTGCCTTTGACTCAGGTCATGATCTCAGGGTCCTGGAATCGAGGCCCAAGTAGGGCTCCCTGCTCAGCAGGGATTCTGTTCCCTCCCCCAAATTTGGGCTCTCTCTCTTGTTCTCTCTCTCAAATAAATAAATAAAATCTTTAAAATAATAATACTACTTTAATATTATCTAATATCTGGCCCGTATTTATATTTTTCCCTTTCTACTCAAAATTTGTTAGCTTTTCTAAATCCAGAATTCACTCAAGGTTTGTGCGTTTAATTGGTTCTAATGGCTTGTTAGTTTTTTTCCATCTAAAACAAGTTCCGCCAACTTTTTTGTTTTTCATGGCACAGTTTCAAAGAATAGAGGACTGCTGTCTTGTAAAATGCCCCACATTCTAGAGTCTCGGGATAAACATTTTTGACAAAAATACTTCATAGATGATGCATATTTCTCATTTCCTCATCTTGGGGGAAACATTGTGTTGTCCCGCTTTGGGAGCTATTAATTTGGGTCCTTTGGTTAACAAAGTACTACCATTTCTCTCCATGGTAAAGGCACATTTTCTCCTTTATACTTCATAAGGAATCTGTGGGGTAATGATTTGAGACTCGCTGAATATCTTATTCTCCAATCAACTTTCACCCAATGATTTTAAGCATGCATTAATGATTCTTTCCTGAATCAATTATGAAAATGGAGGATGCAAAATGGTGCTTTTCAACCTGTCATTCCTTACATATTAA
>NW_022594841.1:0-252 GCF_004348235.1 Phoca vitulina
CCACCCTCCTCTCCCCACCACCCTGCTTGTGCTCTCTCTGTCTCTATCTCTTAAAATAAATAAATAAATAAAATCTTAAGAAAAAAAAAGAATGTGTGTTTAAGAAACCTCAGAGGAGGGCATCTGGGTAGGCTCAGTCTTAAGCATCTGCCTTCGGCTTAGGTCATGATCGCAGGGTCCTGGGATCGAGCCCTATATCAGCCTCCCTGCTCAGCAGGAAGCCTGCTTCTCCCTCTCCACCCCCCCCCCCCC
>NW_022594841.1:352-1129 GCF_004348235.1 Phoca vitulina
CTCTCTGTATCAAATAAATAAATAAAATCTTAAAAAAAAAAAAAGTGTCTGCCTTTGACTCAGGTCATGATCTCAGGGTCCTGGAATCGAGGCCCAAGTAGGGCTCCCTGCTCAGCAGGGATTCTGTTCCCTCCCCCAAATTTGGGCTCTCTCTCTTGTTCTCTCTCTCAAATAAATAAATAAAATCTTTAAAATAATAATACTACTTTAATATTATCTAATATCTGGCCCGTATTTATATTTTTCCCTTTCTACTCAAAATTTGTTAGCTTTTCTAAATCCAGAATTCACTCAAGGTTTGTGCGTTTAATTGGTTCTAATGGCTTGTTAGTTTTTTTCCATCTAAAACAAGTTCCGCCAACTTTTTTGTTTTTCATGGCACAGTTTCAAAGAATAGAGGACTGCTGTCTTGTAAAATGCCCCACATTCTAGAGTCTCGGGATAAACATTTTTGACAAAAATACTTCATAGATGATGCATATTTCTCATTTCCTCATCTTGGGGGAAACATTGTGTTGTCCCGCTTTGGGAGCTATTAATTTGGGTCCTTTGGTTAACAAAGTACTACCATTTCTCTCCATGGTAAAGGCACATTTTCTCCTTTATACTTCATAAGGAATCTGTGGGGTAATGATTTGAGACTCGCTGAATATCTTATTCTCCAATCAACTTTCACCCAATGATTTTAAGCATGCATTAATGATTCTTTCCTGAATCAATTATGAAAATGGAGGATGCAAAATGGTGCTTTTCAACCTGTCATTCCTTACATATTAA
>NW_022594842.1:0-1128 GCF_004348235.1 Phoca vitulina
GCCTGTCAGTGTCTGTCAGCCTTTCTCTCCTTCCCAGCCGGCCTTTTCCTGTTGTAAACAGCATTTTCCTAAAAGTCTTCTACAAGGAAAATCTGCTCTGATGAACAATACCGATTTCAGGTGTTACCTTCTTGCCCAGAGTGTCCTCTCCCCAGAGTGGAACTATGGATGGAAAATCAGCAAGAAAACAGACAATAAACATGAGCACAAACCCATTCAATCTCACTGACATTTAGAGAACATTCAACCCCAGCAGCAGACTACACATTCCTTTCAAGTACACACGGGAACTTCCCCAAGATAATGTCCTGTCCTGGGTCATAATACAAAACTGGAGAATTTTTAAAGATGTGTAATAATATATTTTCTCTGACGTTAATAGAATTAGAGTAGAAATTAATAACAGAAAGATAACAGGAAAATTCCCACTTGGAAATTAAAGACTTCTATATAATCCACAGGTCAAAGAGGAAGTCTTGAGGTAAATTGTTAAATATTTGAAGTGAATGGAAATGAAAAATACAAGATATAAAAATGTGTGAAAAGAAGCTCACTCAGTGCTTATATGGTAATATATATAATGAGAGGCAGATATTACAAAAGAAGAAATGCTTCATATTAATGATTTAAGCATTTACCTTATGAATCTAGGAAAGTAAGAGCAACTTAAAATTCAAGCAATTCAAAGAAAGGAAACCAGAAAGAGAAGAGCAGAGAAAATGTAACTGATGAATCTAATAAAGCATATTTACAAATATCCCTACAGTTAATATCATACTTAGTGGTGAAAACTGAAAGCTTTTCCCTTAATATTGGGAAGGAGGTAAGGCTGTTTGTTCTCAGCACTGCTATTCCGCATTCTCCTGGAAGTCTGGTCAGTGCAATAAGACAAGAAAAGGAAATAAAATAATACATAGTTCGGAAAGGGGAAAGAGAACACCTGTGTTTATCATAGACATTGTTTATATGTTTGTCTGACAGAAAATCCCAGGGCTTCTACACAAAATTCCTAGGACTAGTAAGTTCACCAAGACTGCAGGATATAAGGCCAACAGGGAGGGAAGGGCCCCGTCATTACACTAGTTAGGACTTGAACACAGATTTAGACGTTTGTGCTCCGGGTCGTGG
>NW_022594843.1:0-1127 GCF_004348235.1 Phoca vitulina
AGGGAGCCCCGATGCGGGGCTCGATGCCAGGACCCTGAGATCACGACGTGAGCTGAAAGCAGATGCTTAACTGAATTAGCCACCCAGGCACCCCTATGACCTTGATTTCGAAGGCTATTTTTAGGTGCCGAAAATTTCTTGGAGTCTCTCTGTACTATTCTGTACTTGGACTATTTGAGTGAGGCCAAAGGCTGCCCTAAGAAAGTAACCATAACGTGTTGATCACCTTTTATTCAAATTAAATGAATTCTGTAAACAGGTGCTAAACTTGAGTCAGTGCGGGGGACACCTTCCCTTGTTTTTCATTTTATCTGTTCTGTTTGGAGAGAACACCTCCCTTGTTCTATGCCCTTTTATTTGAGAAATTGTCTCAAATTCTTCTCCACTCAGGGATTTGAGTTTTGTTTTTGGGTTGCATTACCTGTGTCTCCGTCATGCCTCAGCATAAAGCCATGTGTGGTCCACTGAGTGGTCAGGCTAGTCCTGGGACACCCTCCCTGGTTGTGCTAGTCTAGAAAGACTACAACCCCTCAGGTGCATAACTGGGCATCTACGAAGTCAGAATTTAATCTCTGAGTTTTTTAGAACTAATTTTAATTAATTAATTAGAATGCATGGGCCTCGTTGGAACTTCTAAACAATGACCAGATATTCTACATGGTAATTTATGTTGGGGATGGAGAGGGATACCTCGAGTGACTCCAGATACTGAAAGGTTATGCAAGTGCATTAAGTGGTGGAAATGCCATGTAATACCATTGGAGGATGGGGGGGTCAGGGCGTATGCATGCCCGTTCCATTTCTAAATGGAATGTTTTAAATTTTCCAACTGCCAATTTTTGATCCTGGTTAATTGTGATCTACCCCCCATACACACAGAGAGTCCCTAAATCCCCCCTTTTCCCATTGCACTTAACATTTTGTAATACACTATATGGTGTCTCTATTTTAGCTGTTTCTTTCTTGAGTCTCCCCTCACCCCTTAGCCTTATAATTAAACTACATGAGGGAAGGGATTTTTGCTTGTTTTATTCACTTCTGAATCCCCATCACCTATGTAAGTGCCAGACATGCAGCATACATTCAAATATTTACGAATGGAGAGCTTAATTCTCTCACCCATCACT
>NW_022594844.1:0-95 GCF_004348235.1 Phoca vitulina
AGCACTGCCTTCCAAGGGGCAGAAAAACTATATCCATCTTGCCTTATTTCAGATGGAGAAAATAATTTTTCCCATTTCAACTCCCACTTGCCTTT
>NW_022594844.1:195-1126 GCF_004348235.1 Phoca vitulina
CAAGGGGCAGAAAAACTATATCCATCTTGCCTTATCTCAGATGGAGAAAATAATTTTTCCCATTTCAACTCCCACTTGCCTTTCTGTTTCGCCAAAGCCATGTGGAAGGGGAAGGGGGAATTATACCTCTGAAGAAACACTTGTGAACATCCATAGCCCAGATAAACAGGTCCACTAACAGGCTGAAAATAACCCATAAGATTATAAAATGCTTTCCCTCACCCATACCTTGCTACCACACTGACAGAGCTTCAGTATAACAATGCAGTACGGTTGAACTAGCAGCCAGATGCAGAGGTCTCTGAGAAGGAGCCCCTAGGGAAGGATGCAAAGAAGGGAGAGAGGGAGAAAGAAAAAAAGGAAGAACTTTAATAATAAAACCAGATAGATATTACAAGAAACGTAAAATACAGACTGATAATTCTCATGAGCACGGATGCAAAATTCTAAACTAATCATTAGCAGATCAAATCCAACAATGGGTAAAAATATTTATACACCACAAACAAGTAGGGTTTATTGCACTTATGAAACGCTGATTTCACAATAAAAAACCAATCAATGTAATCCATCATATCAACAGCCTAACGAAGAGAAATCATATGATCATGTCAACTGATGTAGAAAGAGTATTTGACAAAAGCCAACAACCATTTTTGATAATAACTCTAAGCAAACTAGAAGTAGAGGGAAACTTTATCAACCTGATGAAGATTGTCTATGAAAACCCTGCAGCTAACATTATATTAAATGGTGAAAAAATGGATGCTTTCCCCCTGAGTTTGGAATCAATGCAAGGATGGTCTTTTCTCACCATTCCTATTATACATTGTAGTAGTGGTCTCAACTAGTGCAATAAGACCAAAAAAAAAAAAAAAAAAAGGTGTGTAGATTGAAAAGGAAGAAATACAATCTTTATTCATAGATGACC
>NW_022594845.1:0-1126 GCF_004348235.1 Phoca vitulina
TTGGAAAATATTTTTTGCCTATAATATGTATATAATACTATTAAAAATTTTTTTTTAATTAACATATACTGGATTATTTGTTTCAGGGGTACAGGTCTGTGATTCATCACAATTCACAGCGCTCACCATAGTACATACCCTCCCCAGTGTCCATCACCCAGCCACCCCATCCCTCCCACCCCCCTCCACTCCAGCAAACCTCAGTTTATTTCCTGAGATTAAGAGTCTCTTATGGTTTGTCTCTCTCACTGGTTTTGTCTTGTTTCATTTTTCCCTCCCTTCCCCTATGATCCTCTGTCTTGTTTCTCTAATTCCTCATATCAGTGAGACCATATGATACTTGTCTTTCTCTGATTGACTTATTTCACTTAGCATAATACCCTCTAGTTCCATCCACGTCAATGCAAATGGCAAGATTTCATTTTTTTGATGGCTGCATAATATTCCATTGTATATATATACACCACATCTTCTTTATCCATTCATCTGTTGATGGACACCTAGGCTCTTTCCCTAGTTTGGCTATTGTGGACATTGCTCCTATAAAGATTGAGGTGCATGTGCCCCTTTGGATCACTACATTTGTATCTTTGGGGTAAATACCCAGTAGTGCAATTGCTGGTTTGTAGGGTAGCTCTCTTTTCAACTTTTTGAGGAACCTCCATACTGTTTTCCAGAGTGGCTGCACAAGCTTGCATTCCCACCAACAGTGTAGGAGGGTGCCCCTTTCTCTGCATCCTCGCCAACATCTGTCGTTTCCAGACTTGTTAATTTTAGCCATTCTGACTGGTGTGAGGTGGTATCTCATTGAGGTTTTGATTTGGATTTCCGTGATGCCAAGTGCTGTTGAGCCCTTTTTCATGGGTCTGTTGGCCATTTGGATGTCTTCTTTGGAAAAATGTCTGTTCATGTCTTCTGCCTATTTCTTGATTGGATTCTTTGTCTTTTGGGTGTTGAGTTTGATAAGTTCTTTATAGATTTTGGATACTAGCCCTTTATCTGATATGTCATTTGCAAATATCTTCTCCCATTCTGTCGGTTGTCTTTTGGTTTTGTTGACTGTTTCTTTTGCTGTGCAAAAGCTTTTTATCTTGATGAAGTCCCAATAGTTCATTTTTGCCCTTGT
>NW_022594846.1:0-1126 GCF_004348235.1 Phoca vitulina
GCTCCTCACCCCTGCTCATGCTCTCCCTTTCAAATAAATAAAATCTTAAAAAAAATCAAGGTCATAGTGAGGATTCCAAGAATGAGGAAAATTATCTTTTCAAAAGCAAAGTGTGAATACCAAAAGGTGAATGGGATTTTTGTACCCGAAATGAGGCAGAATGTTTCTTATAATGGGCTTCTCTGTGATTTAGTGTTTTGGGTTCATGATTAACTTAGTAAAATATGTATAAATTAAAATGTCCAGAATAATTCTATGCACCTTCGGTGGCAATGATCAGAATTTAGTTGAAAACCGTTTTCATCTCCAATTTTGGCTCGTAGTCAAGCGGTATATACTTATTAGTAAGTCTGTCCCTTTAATCAGTTGCATGCCTCACAGTCTCATTTGATCTCTATGATGATCTTTCAATATAAATGAACTCATGAGCTTCTGAAAGGAAAATGATTCTCCTGACTCAAATGACAATCCCATAGAATTGTTATTTATTTATCAAAAAAATTGCTGGGATCACAGGCCAGGTCAGCTGATCCCCGTTTTAGAACTGTGTGGACAGAAGTTTCTATTTTTTTTTTTTGCCTGATGCCATTGTCCCAAAAGCAAAGCTGCAGACAGTGGTACATACATGATAAATCTCCAACAAAATAAGAAAATTCACATAAAGCAAACTATTCATTTTAAAAAACTGTTTTTCATCCTGAGATTTTTATCCTGAAATTGAAGAAACAGTAGCTGGTAGAGATTTTTTTTTTTTTTTATGTGAGTGCACGTCTGTACTTGACACGTTTGAGTTTGCGTCTCATTTTCATCTTCTAACTTTTAAAAGATATATTTTACTGATAAAATGCAAAATCTGGGGACAACTGACCTAAAACACTTATATCCTTCTCTATTCTCCTCTCAGGACACAAGATTGGACTTCAACTATGAATGACCTAAATCTTTAGAAAGTTCAAAAATTGGCTGGATGAAAGATCAAATAACACATCAAAAAGCTGAGATGTATCAATGTGTCAGGGTTCAAAAATAATGACTTACAGTCAGTGATAGGAATGCTTTTCCACTGAGTCTATATTGACGGCAAGCCTGAAATTCACAACTTAGCAGAAAAAGTAAAAGATCTGTG
>NW_022594847.1:0-1126 GCF_004348235.1 Phoca vitulina
TATTTACATTAGCATACCATGATGTTTTAACAATCACTTCCTCATGATGACTTAGGACTGGTTGAAGGTGAGATTGATTTATTTTAGGAGGTCGTGTGACAGGTGAACTTCCACCCAAATTAGGCCTCTATGGTGTGAGCAGTGAGGTAATTTAATGAGAGGCGTTTCTATGGAAACAAAAAGGTTAATAGTTCAAGCAAATTATAAATTCACTGAGTTTGGAGATCAGCTAGTTGAGATAATTTCTAAATATTGGGCTTAAAACATCTTCAGATGGAGTGAGGGCAAGAATGGCAATCTGACAGATTTTCCCGGTTTGCAGTTTGAATGTCTCGTGATCTTCCTGCATGGCCACAGAGCAACAGACACAAAGATTGCCCTCCCATGGGTTGTTTTGGTGGTTTCTCTTAAGTTCATGTCAAGTTGTCCAGCTTTAGCTTGCATGGCTTTGGGAGAAGCGCAGTTTTATTTTCATAGTGATTCCAATTCAGAAGAGTGGGAGAAAATTGGAGATGTTAGTTCAGAGAGTTCTAGCCAAATATTGGAGGAAGCTAGAATTCAGGATCCAGTCCAGTTTGTGGGTAGAAAACAAAACCTCAAGGACAGTTAACAGCAGTAGAATCTGATATCCACAAGGGTGTATTACTGAAACCTCATTTTTCTCTTTGAAATTGTCCCTGTTTTTATCAAAGAGGACCGCAGTTAGACTAACTTGTTTGTAAATTCAGTCTAGTTTCAAAAATTTGGCCTGATTATTTACATAAGTGCAGCAAGAATAGTGATTGACCAAATAGGCGCTTTTAAATCTGCTGTGCTGGAACTTGTGTCTTATTAAAAGGAGAACAGATGGAGCTTATGTAAATACATATATTGTCATGAAAAATAAGTATATTCAAAAAGAATTTCTGAATTCTGGAGGGATCAAGTAAGGAGAAAAAGATACTTGTTTCAACCTCTGTTTACAAAAGTATATTTTACTGAAGTGCTGTAAGCCGTAGATAGCTTAAAACAGAGGAGAAAATAGGGCCCTTTAAATCTGGAAAACAAAACATTAAAGAGCCAGCAATGTTTTAAATGAAGTCATAAAATTATAATCATCTTTAGTTCAGTCTCCTGTAATTAATTC
>NW_022594848.1:0-1125 GCF_004348235.1 Phoca vitulina
GTCGGGTCTTACTCATACAGAGGAATGAGGTACTGGTGCCCGCTACGACATGGATGAACTTCGAAAATGTTACGCTAAGTGCAAGAAGCCAGACACAAAAAGTCACACCTTGTACGATTCCGTTTACATGAAATACCCGGAATAGGTAAGCCCACCGAGACAGAATGTGAGACTGATGGTTGCCAGGGGCTCGCAGAAGGAAAACAGGGAGCAGCTGCTTCACGGGTATGAGAGAAAGTCCCAGCAGGTCGGACCCTGAGCTCTCCCCACAGTTTGGTAATATAAGCCATTAAATCCTTAGCTATGAGTTAAGCTCCCTCGAGCTGACTTTTGGTCGCTTGCACCAGGAATTTATCTTATTGCAGTGGTTTTCAAATTGTGTCCGTTGTGGAACACCAGGGTTCCATAGAGATGTTATGTTGGTTCTGCAAAACTTTGAACGCCACAGGTGCTGAGGCTGATTAGAAAAAAAGAATTTGTAACCATCATCTACAACCCCCACTTGACTTCCTAAACGTGCAACGTACATTTGCATTTGTAAAATATGTTTGGCTAACAAAATGCTTCTCTGACCTGTTATATGTATGAGTTCTAGTTAAAGTTTCATTTGCAAAAGGGTCCAACTTCTGAAAATAAACAGTATAAAATCACTGTCCCAAGAAAATGATCATTTCATACTGGAAGGGTTAGCTTCAAGGAGACTCACTGCAGCTCTGTTTGTACCAGGGCTCAGCCATCTATGGCCCATGTGCTACATTTGGCCGGCCCCTGTTTTTGTAATAAAGTTTTATTTAAACAAACAAACAAACAAAAAATAAATTCTTTTATGCATCCTGGCTGCTTCTGCACTACAATGGAAGGATTAAATCATTGCAACAGAGACCTCAGGTGCCACAAAAACTAGAACATGCATTATCTGGCCCTTAACAGGAAACGCTTGCGACCTCCTGGTTCTTAATGATGACAAATTGGAAGCAACCTAAAGGTCCAAGAAAAGGGGATTGGTCAAATTACTAGAGTGCATCCCTTCAGCAAAGAGAATGCCAGGCCCCTGTTGAAAAATGATGCTGTGGCACAGTGGTCTGCCTGTTTCTAGCCTGTGAAAAGTTCACATAGCCACTCAGA
>NW_022594849.1:0-1125 GCF_004348235.1 Phoca vitulina
GTTCCATGCTCATGGATTGGAAGAACAAATATTGTGAAGATGTCAATCCTACCTAGAGCAATCTACACATTCAATGCAATCCCCATCAAAATACCATCCACTTTCTTCAAAGAAATGGAACAAATAATCCTAAAATTTGTATGGAACCAGAAAAGACCCCGCATAGCCAGAGGAATGTTGAAAAAGAAAAGCAAAGCTGGCGGCATCACAATTCCAGACTTCCAGCTCTATTACAAAGCTGTCATCATCAAGACAGTATGGTACTGGCACAAAAACAGACACATAGATCAATGGAACAGAATAGAGAGCCCAGAAATGGACCCTCAACTCTATGGTCAACTAATCTTTGACAAAGCAGGAAAGAATGTCCAATGGAAAAAAGACAGTCTCTTCAACAAATGGTGTTGGGAAAATTGGACAGCCACATGCAGAAGAATGAAACTGGACCATTTCCTTACACCACACACAAAAATAGACTCCAAATGGTTGAAAGACCTCAATGTGAGACAGGAGTCCATCAAAATCCTAAAGGAGAACACAGGCAGCAACCTCTTCGACCTCAGCCGCAGCAACTTCTTCCTAGAAACATCGCCAAAGGCAAGGGAAGCAAGGGCAAAAAATGAACTATTGGGACTTCATTAAGATAAAAAGCTTTTGCAAAGCAAAGGAAACAGTCAACAAAACCAAAAGACAACTGACAGAATGGGAGAAGATATTTGCAAATGACATATCAGATAAAGGGCTAGTATCCAAAATCTATAAAGAACTCATCAAACTCAACACCAAAAGAACAAAGAATCCAATCAAGAAATGGGCAGAAGACATGAACAGACATATTTCCAAAGAAGACATCCAAATGGCCAACAGACACATGAAAAAGTGTTCAATATCGCTCGGCATCAGGGAAATCCAAATCAAAACCTCAATGAGATACCACCTCACACCAGTCAGAATGGCTAAAATTAACAAGTCAGGAAATGACAGATGTTGGCGGGGATGCGGAGAAAGGGGAACCCTCCTACACTGTTGGTGGGAATGCAAGCTGGTGCAGCCACTCTGGAAAACAGTATGGAGGTTCCTCAAAAAGTTGAAAATAGAGCTACCATATGATCCAGCAATTGCACT
>NW_022594850.1:0-1124 GCF_004348235.1 Phoca vitulina
AGGAGGAAAGCTCTCAGTTTTTCCCCATTGAGAATGATATTTGCTGTGGGTTTTTCATAGATGTCTTTTACGATACTGAGGTATGTACCCTCTATCCCTATACTCTGAAGAGTTGTGATCAAGAAAGGATGCTGTACTTTGTCAAATGCTTTTTCTGCATCTATTGAGAGGATCCTATGGTTCTTGTTCTTTCTTTTATTAATGTATTGTATCACACTGATTGATTTGCGGATGTTGAACCAACTTTGCAGCCCAGGATAAATCCCACTTGGTTGTGGTGAATAATCCTTTTAAAGTACTGTTGGATCCTGTTGGCTAGTATTTTGGTGAGAATTTTTGCATCCATGTTCATCAGGGATATTGGTCTGTAATTCTCCTTTTGGATGGGGTCTTTGTCTGGTTTGGGGATCAAGGTAATGGTGGCCTCATAAAACAAGTTTGGAAGTTTTCCTTCCATTTCTATTTTTTGGAACAGTTTCAGAGGAATAGGTATTAATTCTTTAAATGTTTGGTAGAATTCCCCTGGGAAGCCATCTGGCCCTGGGCTTTGGTTTGTTGGGAGATTTTTGATGACTGCTTCAATTTCCTTAGTGGTTATAGGTCTGTTCAAGTTTTCTATTTCTTCCTGGTTCAGTTTTGGTAGTTTATACATCTCTAGGAATGCATCCATTTCTTCCAGGTTATCTAATTTGTTGGCATATCATTGCTCAAAATATGTTCTTATAATTGTTTGCATTTCTTTGGTGTTGGTTGTGATCTCTCCTCTTTCATTCATGAGTTTGTTGATTTGTCTTTTCTCTTTTGATAAGTCTGGCCAGACATTATCAATCTTATTAATTCTTTCAAAGAACCAGCGCCTAGTTTCGTTGATCTGTTCTACTGTTCTTTTGGTTTCTATTTCATTGATTTCACTCGGATCTTTATTATTTCTCTTCTCCTGCTGGGTTTAGGCTTTATTTGCTGTTCTTTCTCCAGCTCCTTTAGGTGTAGGGTTAGGTTGTGTATTTGAGACCTTTCTTGTTTCTTGAGAATGGCTTGTATTGCTATATAGTTTCCTCTTAGGACTGTCTTTGCTGTATCCCAAAGATTTTGAACAGTTGTGTTTTCATTTTCATTGGTTTCCA
>NW_022594851.1:0-1124 GCF_004348235.1 Phoca vitulina
GTATATACGAGTGAGACTCAGGACCCAGGAAAAGGCAGAACGAGGCCCCCGTGTGTTTGATTAAGCTAGCACTGAGACCCTCCATTTGCATGGAAGTCTAATCACTAGGGTTCTAACTCGAAGAAACAACAGTGTACAGAGACAGTGTTTTAGCTTCCGACGTCCTCTCTGTGGGAGGAAGCAGTTTAGGGTGTAGTGTGAGTGAGAGCCACGGGACTTGCTCCATTTCGTAAAATCGGGGTAGAGAGAACCCGGTACAGAGGGTAGCACACAAATCCCATCATGCTTATGGGGCTAGTAGCGTTGCCCCATGGGTGCGTGCAGTCTTAATGTCAGCCACCTAACTCGAAAGAGAAACTCGGTAGAGAATCCGTGCTTCAGCGAAAACAGCCGCTCCTGAGGGTGGAAGCATTTTGTTGTGTGCGTGTGTGAGAGCACTGCAAGGGAATCCAAAGCTATATACGAGTGAGAGTCAGACCCCAGCAAAGTTAGAACAAGGCTCTCCGTGTGTATTACTTAGCTAGCAGTGAGGCCCTCCATTTGCATTGAAATCTAATCGCTAGGGTTCTAAGTCGAAGAAACAACAGCGTACAGAGACAGTGTCATAGCTTCTGACGACCTCTCAGTTGGAGGAAGCAGTTTAGTGTGTGCTTTCGTTGAGAGCCACGGGACTGGCTCCATTTCGTCAAATCGGGGTAGACACAGGCCGCTATGAAGGCAGCGCACAAATCACATCATGGTTATGGGGCTAGTAGCGTTGCCCCCGGGTTGCATGCAGACTGAAAGTCAGCCACCTAACTCGACGGACAAACACGGTAGAGGATCCGTGCTTCAGCGAAAACAGCCGCTCCTGAGGGTGGAAGCATTTTGTTGTGTGCGTGCCTGAGAGCACTGCGAAGGACTCCAAAGCTATATACCAGTCAGCCACAGGCCACATCAAAAGGCAAAACAAGACTCCCAGTGTGTTTGATTTAGCTAGCACTGCTGGCTTATTTTGCATGGAAGTCTACTCGCTAGCGTTCTAACTCGAGGAAACAACAGTGTACAGAAACATTGTTTTAGCTTCCGACGACCTCACTGTGGGAGGAAGCAGTTTAGGGTGTACTGTGGGTGAGAGCCAGGGG
>NW_022594852.1:0-1124 GCF_004348235.1 Phoca vitulina
AGTCCTAGCCACAGCAATCAGACAACAAAAAGAAATAAAAGGCATCCGAATCAGCAAAGAAGAAGTCAAACTCTCACTCTTTGCAGATGATATGATACTTTATGTTGAAAACCCAAAAGACTCCACCTCAAAACTGCTAGACCTCATACAGGAATTCAGTAAAGTGGTAGGATATAAAATGAATGCACAGAAATCAGTGGCGTTCCTATACACCAACAACAAGACAGAAGAAAGGGAAATTAAGGAGTTGATCCCATTTACGATTGCACCCAATACCACAAGATACCTAGGAATAAATCTAACCAAAGAGGCAAAGGATCTGTACTCAGAAAACTATAAAATACTCATGAAAGAAATTGAGGAAGACACAAAGAAATGGAAAAACGTTCCATGCTCATGGATTGGAAGAACAAATATTGTGAAGATGTCAATGCTACCTAGAGCAATCTACACATTCAATGCAATCCCCATCAAAATACCATCCACTTTTTTCAAAGAAATGGAACAAATAATCCTAAAATTTGTATGGAACCAGAAAAGACCCCGAATAGCCAGAGGAATGTTGAAAAAGAAAAGCAAAGCTGGCGGCATCACAATTCCGGACTTCCAGCTCTATTACAAAGCTGTCATCATCAAGACAGTATGGTACTGGCACAAAAACAGACACATAGATCAATGGAACAGAATAGAGAGCCCAGAAATGGACCCTCAACTCTATGGTCAACTAATCTTTGACAAAGCAGGAAAGAATGTCCAATGGAAAAAAGACAGTCTCTTCAACAAATGGTGTTGGGAAAACAGGATAGCCACATGCAGAAGAATGAAACTGGACCATTTCCTTACACCACACACAAAAATAGACTCCAAATGGTTGAAAGACCTGAATGTGAGACAGGAGTCCATCAAAATCCTAAAGGAGAACACAGGCAGCAACCTCTTCGACCTCAGCCGCAGCAACTTCTTCCTAGAAACATCGCCAAAGGCAAGGGAAGCAAGGGCAAAAATGAACTATTGGGACTTCATCAAGATAAAAAGCTTTTGCGCAGCAAAAGAAACAGTCAACAAAACCAAAAGACAACCGACAGGATGGGAGAAGATATTTGCAAATGACATATCAGATAAAG
>NW_022594853.1:0-1123 GCF_004348235.1 Phoca vitulina
TCTGTGCGTGCCTTCTTTCAAAAAGCATCTTAGTTTTTCAAGGTCCATCCATTTCATAGCATATGGAATACTTTAGTTTCTTCTTATGGCTGAATACCATTCCATTATGTGTACGTATCTCATTTAATGTGTCCTTCCCTCACAGGATGGATTTTTGGGTTGTGTCTGTCTGGCTACTGGGAATACTACTGTCTCGAACATTGGTGCACAGATTTCTGTTACCGGAACGGGAATACTTGACATTACACATTTGTCAAACGTATAGAACAGTAAACACAAAGAATGTATTTTATTGTAAACTGTGGACTTTAGTTCTTAAAGAGTTTGAGGTTGTTTCGTTAATTGTAAGGTATATTGTACGCACATGTAAGATGTGGTTAATGGAGAAAAGTGGAGGGGTGGGATATGGAAACTTCCTGTCTTATCTGTTCCAATTTTATTTTAATTTAAACCGGTTCAAAACATTGTTGCCTACTTACTAAAAATCTAGAAACAGAGTTTCATGGAGAGATGTATATTGACTTGTGTTCAAAAAACAGCTAAGGTCCATACATTCAGCTAGTAGACAGTTTTTTCCTATGACACATGGATCCAGTTTCAGGGAGAAATTCATCTTGACTTCTATACTTAATGGTGATGGACTTAATAAATTTAAATCTGTCTCAGCATTTTTATATTCTTCTGTTATGTCTGTGCTACTGAATGAAAGACTTATTCTAAAATCAACTTAATGAGTAAATTTCCACCGTACCTTCCTCGGTGTCCCCAATTTGAAAGACCTGGTTGTGGAGGGAGAAGCGGACTCTTTGCTTTTTTTCTGTGGAAGAGGCCGACGTGGTTGTGGGGGGCTCCACAACTTCCCTCTCTCCTTCCACACAGAGTCCTGGGAAATGCATAGAAAGAGAGAGCAGTGTTGGCATCTTGCTGGCAGAAGACCATCGGGGCAGGAGTCATAATTTACTCCTAGTTCAACCTTCTGCTCCCCCTACTCACCAGCTGTCTAGCAGACATTGGTCCTTCAACGCTGGCCTTAGGAAGATGTTGCAGTGTGGTGTGCCCTGAAATCCCCCAACAGACAGGTTTTGTGGGCAAGTACTGTCATTTAGCAGAGACGTGATAGAAA
>NW_022594854.1:0-1122 GCF_004348235.1 Phoca vitulina
ATCTCATAATGATAAACAGTGTTTGGGATTTCCCTTAGCTCAGGGAATTCCTGACATACACACAGATGCTAAAGCTTCTTGGCACAGTAACTAATGATCCTACAACTGACTAATAAGTGCAGTTCAGATCAGTAGTTAGAGCAGGAGCACTGGGAGGACAGGCCTGGGTTCATCTCGTGGCTTCTTTACATAGGAGTTCATGAACCTGGCCACATTCATCTCTGTGCCTCCCTTCCTCCACCTGGGGAATAGGGAGAGTAAACAAAACATCGAATATGTGTGTGATGAGCACTGAATGAATGAACGCATGTCACGTGGTCAGGAAGGGTAATTGGAGGGTATAGATCTTGTCTGAGATCTCACACTTTCACAAGTTCCAGAGCAGAATTCAGATATTGGAGACCATGGCCCTGGGACACACAGCTGCTTTGCCTAAATACAAGCATTGTACCCTAACACAATTTGGTCTGGGCAGAATCAGGGATTAAAACAAACAAACAAACAAAAGCTATTGCTGACTCCCTGAATCCACTCTCTGGGGCCCTTGATCAAAAATATCCATGATTGTTCTCTAGAATATTCCAGTTGCCTGACTCATGGTCAGCAGATCAAATGAGATGAATCACAGTGTACAGTAAGGGAGGGTCATTATTACAAAGTCTTGTGTTTTAAAACATGTGAAACAATGCCATCTTGCATTATTTAATCCTCTCACAAATAGAAGTCCCTCCAAACAAAATATGAGTTCCTGGGACCGTTGTCAACTCAAAGAAAAAAACCATAGCTTAGCTTTTGGAAAGAGATCTGGAGGAAAGCTCAGGAGAACTAAGAAACACATTACATCCAAACCACTTTAATGAAGACTCGTTCTGTTTTCAAGCTACAATCCTATGTGCAAATGTGTGCAATTATCCACATATATACAAAGTTTGTGTCTCTACTCATGTGTCTACACCACCTATTTTTCTTTGCGCCTTACTAACAATCCATGTGCTTGGATATCGATCACTCATTAACTCGATTCATTAACCAATTACCCACTTTCAGCATATGTTGAAAGACTGGCTATTCATTGGGTAATTGAGAAAAAAAGTCATTCTATTTTCACCACGCTTACCTCTG
>NW_022594855.1:0-1122 GCF_004348235.1 Phoca vitulina
ACTCTATGTAGAAAACCCAAAAGACTACACCAAAAATCTGTTAGAACTGATAAATGAATTCAGTGAAGTCACAGGATACAAAATCAGCATAGAGAAATCTGTTGCATTTCTATACACCAATAATGAAGAAGCAGAAAGACAAATTAAGGAATCAAGCCCATTTACAGTTGCACCAAAAACAGTAAGATACCTAGGACTAAACGTAAGCAAAGAGGTGAAAGACCTATCTTCTGAAAACTATAAACACTGATGAAAGAAATGGAAGACAATGCAAATAAATGGAAAAACATTCCATGCTTGTGAATTGGAAGAACAAATATTGTTAAAAATGTCTATACTACCCAAAGCAATTTACACATTTAATGCAATCCCTATCAAAATACCAATAACATTTTTCACAGAGCTAGAAAAAACAATCCTAAAGTTTGTATGGAACCACAAAAGACCTCAAATAGAAAAAACAACCTTGAAAAAGAAAAACAAAGCTGGAAGCATCACAATCCTGGGCTTCAAATTATGTTACAAAGCTGTAGTGATCAGAACAGTATGGTACCGGCACAAAAATAGACACATAGATCAATAGAACAGAATAGAAAACCCAGAAATAGACCTACAACTATATGGTCTATTAATCTTCAACAAAGCAGGAAAGAATATCCTATGGGAAAAAAACAGTTTCTTCAAAAAATGGTGTTGTGAAAGCCGGACAGCAACATGCAAAAAAATGAAACTGAGCCACTTTCTTACACCACACACAAAAATAAACTCAAAATGGATTAAAGACCTAAAGATGAGACTTGAAACCATAAAAATCTAGAAAAGAACCCAGGCAGCAACCTCTTTGGCATTGGCCATAGCAACTTCTTTCTAGATAGGTCTCTGGAGGCAATGGTAACGAAAGCAAAAATAAACTTCTGGGATTTCATCAAGATAAAAAGCTTCTGCACAGTGAAGGAACAATCAACAAAACTAAAGGGCGACCTATGGAATGGGAGAAGATATTTGCAAATGACCTATCTGATAAAGGATCAGCATCCAAAATCTATAAAGAACTTATAAAGAAATCTATAAAGAACTTCTAAAACTCAACACCCAGAGGATGAATACTCCAATTAAGAAATG
>NW_022594856.1:0-1122 GCF_004348235.1 Phoca vitulina
GCCTGTGAAGACGTTGTTTTTATAGATTGTCCCTGTAAATTTCTGTTGTATATCACTCTTGGGGTCTTTCTCCTTTTATAGAACCCCCCTTAATATTTCTTGCAGGGCTGGCTTAGTGGTCACATATTCTTTCAGTTTCTGCCGGTCGTGGAAGCTCTGCATCTCTCCATCCGTTCTAAATGAAAGCCTTGCCGGATAAAGTATTTTTGGCTGCATGTTCTTCTCATTTAGTACCCTGAATATGTCTTGCCAGGCCTTTCTGGCTTGCCAGGTCTCTGTGGATAGGTCTGACGTTATTCTGATGTTCCTCCCTCTGTACGTAAGGAATCTCTTCCCCCTAACTGCCCTTAAGATGGTTTCCTTGGTTCTAAGATTTGCAAGTTTTACTATTACATGCCAGGGTGTTGGCCTGTTTTCCTTGATCTTGGGAGGGATCCTCTCTGCCTCTAGGATACGAATGTTTGTTTCATTCCCCAGATTAGGGAAGTTCTCAACTACGATTTGCTCAAATACAACTTCTAGTCCTCTCTCTCTCTCCACTCCCTCCTGGATTCCCATTATTCTGACATTGGAACGCCTCATGGTGTCACTTATTTCTCTGATTCTATTTTCATGGATTCTGAGTTGTTTTTCCCTGGCCTCCTCTTTTCCCTTTTCATCTATTATATTGTCTTCCAGGTCGCTTATTCGCTCTTCTGCCTCAGTTACCCTAGCTGTTAGATTATCTAGATTGGATTGGATCTCATTGATAGCATTTTTAAGTTCTGCCAATTCACTTTTCATTTCTGCCCTTAGAGACTCTATGTTGCCATTAATTGATTTCTCCATTGTAGCCATTGTCTTCCCAATTGCTAGCCTGAATTCCATCTCCGACATCTTGGTTATATCTGCATCCATTTGTAAATCTGCAGCATAAGTCATAATCTCTGAGTCTTTTCTATTTTGGGGGCTCCTCCTCCTAGTCATTCTGTTGATGGGTGGTTGAGGGAATGTATAGAGTCCAAATTATTGACCAGAACCCAAGCAAGATGCACCTGTTTTCTTGGGACCTTAGGGTTGCTGGTCTCTTGTTTTCCCAGCCTGTCTTCTGGGGGAGGGGCCTGCCGCACTGTTACTCAGGCA
>NW_022594857.1:0-1122 GCF_004348235.1 Phoca vitulina
GCCTGTGAAGACGTTGTTTTTATAGATTGTCCCTGTAAATTTCTGTTGTATATCACTCTTGGGGTCTTTCTCCTTTTATAGAACCCCCCTTAATATTTCTTGCAGGGCTGGCTTAGTGGTCACATATTCTTTCAGTTTCTGCCGGTCGTGGAAGCTCTGCATCTCTCCATCCGTTCTAAATGAAAGCCTTGCCGGATAAAGTATTTTTGGCTGCATGTTCTTCTCATTTAGTACCCTGAATATGTCTTGCCAGGCCTTTCTGGCTTGCCAGGTCTCTGTGGATAGGTCTGACGTTATTCTGATGTTCCTCCCTCTGTACGTAAGGAATCTCTTCCCCCTAACTGCCCTTAAGATGGTTTCCTTGGTTCTAAGATTTGCAAGTTTTACTATTACATGCCAGGGTGTTGGCCTGTTTTCCTTGATCTTGGGAGGGATCCTCTCTGCCTCTAGGATACGAATGTTTGTTTCATTCCCCAGATTAGGGAAGTTCTCAACTACGATTTGCTCAAATACAACTTCTAGTCCTCTCTCTCTCTCCACTCCCTCCTGGATTCCCATTATTCTGACATTGGAACGCCTCATGGTGTCACTTATTTCTCTGATTCTATTTTCATGGATTCTGAGTTGTTTTTCCCTGGCCTCCTCTTTTCCCTTTTCATCTATTATATTGTCTTCCAGGTCGCTTATTCGCTCTTCTGCCTCAGTTACCCTAGCTGTTAGATTATCTAGATTGGATTGGATCTCATTGATAGCATTTTTAAGTTCTGCCAATTCACTTTTCATTTCTGCCCTTAGAGACTCTATGTTGCCATTAATTGATTTCTCCATTGTAGCCATTGTCTTCCCAATTGCTAGCCTGAATTCCATCTCCGACATCTTGGTTATATCTGCATCCATTTGTAAATCTGCAGCATAAGTCATAATCTCTGAGTCTTTTCTATTTTGGGGGCTCCTCCTCCTAGTCATTCTGTTGATGGGTGGTTGAGGGAATGTATAGAGTCCAAATTATTGACCAGAACCCAAGCAAGATGCACCTGTTTTCTTGGGACCTTAGGGTTGCTGGTCTCTTGTTTTCCCAGCCTGTCTTCTGGGGGAGGGGCCTGCCGCACTGTTACTCAGGCA
>NW_022594858.1:0-1121 GCF_004348235.1 Phoca vitulina
GGTGAGGATGTAGAGAAAAAGGAACCCTTGTGCACTGGTGATGGGGAGAGAAAATGGTGTGAAAAACAGTATGGAGTTTCCTTGAAATAATAAAAATAGAAATACCATAGGATCCAGTAATTCCATTACTGGTTATTTACTTTCCCAAAGAAAATGAAAACATTAATTTGAAAAGATATATGCACCCCCATGTTTACTGCAGCATTATTTACAACAGCCAATATATGGAAACAACCCAAGTGTCCATCAACAGATGTATCTCTTACACACACACACACACACACACACACATACATACACACAGAGGAATGTTACTCAGCCATAAAAAAGAATATGATCTTGCCATTGGCAACTATGTAGATATACCTAGAGGGTATTATGCTAAGTGAAATAAGTCAGAGAAAGACAAATACTATATGATTTCACTTATATGTAGAATCTAGAAAGCAGAACAAATGAACAAACAAAAAGCAGAAACAGACCCAGAAATAGAGGGAATTCTTATTGCCAGAAGGGAAGGGGGTGGGGGACGGACAAAATGGGTGAAGGGGAATGGGAGGTTCAGGATTCCAGTTATAGTAAGTCACAGGAATACAAGTACAGCATAGGGAATATAGTCAATGGTATTGTAATAGCATTTTGCAGTAACAGTAGCTATACTTGTGGTAAGCATGCTGTAACATATAGAGTTGTTCAAGCACTACCTTGTACACCTGAAACTAACATAACATCTTGTGTCAACTATGCTTCAATTAAAATAAATAAATAAATAAATATATGTTAAAGAACAAATTTATGTTATTAGTGGGAATACTATTCCCAGATTAAAAGATTAAAAATTATAAGGTCCAAATTTTTTCCTTCACAGGTCCTGCCTTATTTAGGTCTACATAAACTAGCAACACCTTAAAAACCTTCACAGGCACTCAGATACCCAAGAAGAGAGACTGCTATAAAAACAGAGTCTGGGCAGCTGTGCCTCTATTTCCCTATACACTGCCTAATATTTTCTTTCTGTGAGTTCCCACTCCTATTATCACTCTTCTGCAGGGCTCAGTGGTACTCTCCAACCTTTAAGTCTTTAGCCTATGAAAGCACAGACTCCCAAAACAAGGATAGGC
>NW_022594859.1:0-1120 GCF_004348235.1 Phoca vitulina
GTTTTTCCATTTCTTTGTGTCTTCCTCAATTTCTTTCATGAGTATTTTATAGTTTTCTGAGTACAGATCCTTTGCCTCTTTGGTTAGATTTATTCCTAGGTATCTTATGGTTTTGGGTGCAATTGTAAATGGGATCGACTCCTTAATTTCTCTTTCTTCTGACTTGTTGTTGGTGTATAGGAATGCCACTGACTTCTGTGCATTGATTTTATATCCTGCCACTTTACTGAATTCCTGTATGAGTTCTAGCAGTTTTGGGGTGGAGTCTTTGGGATTTTCCACATAAAGTATCATATCATCTGCAAAGAGTGAGAGTTTGACTTCTTCTTTGCCAATTTGGATGCCTTTGATTTCTTTTTGTTGTCTGATTGCTGTGGCTAGGACTTCCAATACTATGTTGAATAGCAGTGGTGATAGTGGACATCCCTGCCGCGTTCCTGACCTTAGGGGGAAAGCTCTCAGTTTTTCCCCATTGAGAATGATAGTTGCTATAGGTTTTTCATAGATGGCTTTTATGATATTGAGGTATGTACCCTTTATCCCTATACTCTGAAGAGTTTTGATCAAGAAAGGATGCTGTACTTTGTCAAATGCTTTTTCTGCATCTATTGAGAGGATCATATGATTCTTGTTCTTTCTTTTGTTAATGTATTGTATCACGTTGATTGATTTGCAGATGTTGAACCAACCTTGCAGCCCAGGGATAAATCCCACTTGGTCGTGGTGAATAATCCTTTTAATGTACTGTTGGATCCTATTGGCTAGTATTTTGGTGAGAATTTTTGCATCCATGTTCATCAGGGATATTGGTCTGTAATTCTCCTTTTTGATGGGGTCTTTGTCTGGTTTGGGGATCAAGGTAATGCTGGCCTCATAAAATGAGTTTGGAAGTTTTCCTTCCATTTCTATTTTTTGGAACAGTTTCAGAAGGATAGGTATTAATTCTTCTTGAAATGTTTGGTAGAATTCCCCTGGGAAGCCATCTGGCCCTGGGCTTTTGTGTTTTTGGAGATTTTTGATGACTGCTTCTATTTCCTTAGTGGTTATAGGTCTGTTCAG
Source organism: Phoca vitulina (assembly GCF_004348235.1). NCBI lineage: Eukaryota > Metazoa > Chordata > Mammalia > Carnivora > Phocidae > Phoca > Phoca vitulina. The sequence continues at coordinate 1,060 of NW_022594859.1, forward strand.
GTTTTCTATTTCTTCCTGGTTCAGTTTTGGTAGTTGATACATCTCTAGGAATGCATCCATT
>NW_022594860.1:0-1119 GCF_004348235.1 Phoca vitulina
CCATGTTAGGGGCATAGATATTTACAATTGTTAGATCTTCTTGTTGGGTAGACCCTTTAAGTAGGATATAGTGTGGCATCTCTGTTCTTATGCTAGTGACCAGGGCAGCATATAGGTGCCTGCCAATAATTTGTCCCTTGAGAGGCTATGCCAACACTCCTAAATGCACTCAAATAATTAGAACTGTTTCTTGCCCTGCAACCCAGGCGATCCTCAGACCATGATGCTTGCTCCTGGGCCTCTACCTGCCTTCCTCTTAGGAGCATCAGTAAGCCCAACAGGAATGACCCTGGTGAAGGCCCAGATTTTAAAAACTCAGACTTGGAGCTCCACTTCTTATAAAAACTTTCAGTAGTCAGCCCCTCTCATTTCCCAGTCAATGGTTTTGGGGAAGAATTTTTCTTGTGCAATCCCTTGCACACTGCTTTCACAGTCTCTTTCTCCTCTCTCCAAGATCAGGGATCCCTCCCCTTGCAGCACCTGCAATTTTTTTTCTCCCCCAAATCAACTCTGCAGCTCCTACCTTCCCAAGTGTGGCCATTTTTCTACTTTTAGATGTGCAGTTTGTTCTCTCAGTCCTCAGATTGATTTCTTGGGTGTTCAGAATGATTTGATATTTATATAGCTATGTTCAAAGGATGAGGCAAGCTTAGAGTCCTATTCCTCCATCATCTCAACTCCTCCTTTTTTAAATTTTTTTTTTTTTTTTACTTCTAATTATGGCCTTTTCCACTTAAAGATTCCCCTAAACATTTCTTATAAGGTTGGTTAGTTGTTATGTAATCCTTTAACTTTTGCTTGTTTACAAAAACTCTGAGAAACTCTTTAACTCTCCTTCTATTCTGAATGATAAAGGTGCTGGGTAGAATATTCTTGTTTTTTTTCCTTTCAGCAGTCCTGGCCTGTTAGTTTTGTTTTTTTGTTTTTGTTTTTTAATTAGCTTATAGCCTTATGGGGTTTCCCTTGTTTGAAACTGCTTCCTTTTCCCTTGCAGATTTTAAAATTCTGTATTATTTCTTTCTGCCATTCTCATTATTATGTGTCTTTTTGTGAACATGTTTGGATTCCTCTTGTTCAGGGGCCTCTGTGCTTCCTGGGCCTGGATGTCTTGTTTCCTCC
>NW_022594861.1:0-198 GCF_004348235.1 Phoca vitulina
ACTCCATTCCAAACACCAATACACATGAAAACCAAAAGGAGTAAGCATGTAATAATGGTGTTTCAATCAACTTTATTACTAAATCACCTTTCACTGAGTACCGACTACCTGTGTTTTGTCCTATAATATTAACTCCATCTTGAAAAGGTTTGGTGTGTATGTGTATTTTTGTTTTTTTGCCTCCTCCAGTGAAAAGTA
>NW_022594861.1:298-1119 GCF_004348235.1 Phoca vitulina
ACCGACTACCTGTGTTTTGTCCTATAATATTAACTCCATCTTGAAAAGGTTCGGTGTGTATGTGTATTTTTGTTTTTTTGCCTCCTCCAGTGAAAAGTAGCTGTTTCTTAGAGACATATATGCCCTGTAGCCATCTCAGATGAAGGCTATTTGTTTACTAATCACATTCTTCCTTGTTCTCTATTTCTAGCTTTACACCATTTATCTCTGATTCTTTAGTAAAGACCCTGATCACTTGAGGCTCATGCCATTCAGTCATACCACCCCCTCTGCCTCTGCATCACTGTTGTATCTACTAATCTCTTGTCATTCTTCCATATTCATCAAAGGCTTTGGAACTTAACTCAGTCTTCTCTGCATTCCAAATCTTTCCATTATTCTGAGTGACTTCCGTATCCACATGTGTGATCCATGTAGTCCTCTGGCCTTCTCGATTCCATTAAGTAACTCCACGTCAGCTCAGCCATTTACTTCCACAATTATCATAATCTTGCCATCTTAACTGTTCTTGAATCGTTTATTCAAGCAGTCCATCTTATTACTTCCAATTGTCTTGATGAACTACTCTCACCATGAAGATCCGTCTCTTAAGAGACTTCCAATTCATTAGCTGCGTAGTGCTTCCCACCTATCAATGCTTTCTTCTTCACTATCCTCCTAATCTAGTTTAAATTCCATGATCCTAGGAAACATTCTATTACTCTAAACTCCTTTCCCATTCAGTCTTTGCATCGCCTCCATTGGCAAAACTGCAACCATCGTGAAACTAACCAGTTTCTCCATAAATATAATGAAGCTGGTATGTGCTGCTAGGGAAAACC
>NW_022594862.1:0-1119 GCF_004348235.1 Phoca vitulina
TATATATCATTTATTCATACATAAAATATATAAATTCATATTGATGAATGTATACAACACCAGACTCGGTAAGATGCCCGTGCCATGAATGTGGCAGAGAAACAGCATGGCATGCTACGGTGAGTGTAGCACAGAAACAGCGGGACTAGAACCAAAAGGCTAATTGATGTTGGGCTATATCTTTTCACAAATAACCAGAGAAAAGAGATGACTGAAGACTCTCTCGATGCTTCATTGCCACAATAAAGTTAGGAAACGTCATATAACCCAGAAGAACCCTCCTCCCCCACACTCTCAATACCACCAAACAGCATAGATTAAATGTCCTGTCAGTTCCGTGGGATGGCGACTTGGAGGGACTTTTAGTTTCATATACGACACTAATGAATTGGACATTTACTGCACTTCTGATATGCAGATACATATTTAAGCACGATACATGTTCATTCTCTAATCTGTCCTGAGCCCTAAAATCTACTTTTCTACCTTCAGTATAAATGGCTTTCATTTTATAAGTTCCTTCTCTTTATCCTTATACTCAATGATCAATACCTGCACATGCACAAATTATCCAAAAAACAAACAAACAAAAAAACCAGAAAATATTGGTTTCCCACTGTGAATTTAGTAGTGAGAGATGAATTTCAAAGAAGTTGCTCAGCCCTTATAATGTGTTCAACAAAGGAAAGTAAAAACAGATAACATCCCCGGGCAGCTCAATAAAAACCTATTAATAATGTAACTAAAATAGTTCTAAATTCATCCCTATCATAATCTAAACAGTTAAGGATTCCAATTACTTTCCCCATAGAGCTGACTCAAGTAATTTCTCTCCGTTTCTGGTACTGATCTCCTCTGTGTTTGATTCCGCAGCACATATTCTAAAATTGACAATGATCTCCAAGTAGAGATAAGAAGAGAAATCCAGGGTGACCAGTGAATTTAAAACTAAATAAAATACACTTTTTCTTAGCTGACAGCTATGGGGAAAAAAATTAACAAATTACTAATAAGAGAGAATAATATAAAAGAAAATATTAAAAAATAAATTATATCATGCACTAAATTAACTATTACAATGGTGTTTATAAGTTCAAATTATATATCTATGTATGCTAT
>NW_022594863.1:0-1119 GCF_004348235.1 Phoca vitulina
TATTTGACAGAGAGAGACACAGCGAGAGAGGGAACACAAGCAGGGGGAGTGGGAGAGGGAGAAGCAGGCTTCCTGCAGAGCAGGGAGCCTGATGCGGGGCTTGATCCCAGGACCCTGGGATCATGACCTGAGCCGAAGGCAGACGCTTAATGACTGAGCCACCCAGGCGCCCCTGTATTGTTCTTTTCTTTAGTTTTCTTTTCTTTCTTTTTTTAAAAAAGATTTTATTTATTTTTTATTTTTATTCATTTATTTATTTTTAAGATTTTATTTATTTATTTGACAGAGAGAGAGAGAACACAAGCGGGGGGATCAGGAAAGGGAGAAGCAGGCTTCCCGCTGAGCAGGGAGCCCGATGTGGGGCTCGATCCCAGGACCCTGAGATCATGACCTGAGCTGAAGGCAGACTCTTAACGACTGAGCCACCCAGGTGCCTCAAGATTTTATTTATTTGAGAGAGAGAGCATGAGTGGTGGGGAGAGGCAGAGGGAGAAGCAGATTCCCCGCTGAGCAGGGAGCCCGATGTGGGGCTTGATCCCAGGACCCCGAGATCATGACCTGAGCTGAGGGCAGACGCTTAACCAACTGAGCCACCCAGGCACCCACCTTCAGCTTTATTTCTCCACAACATATTATTAGTTGTGACAGTTATGAATTTTATGTAAATGGAATAATACTTTAATGATTTTTTTTTTTATTCACAGTATGTTTTTGAGATTTATCTGTTTGGTGCATGTAGCTATAGTTGATTCATTTTCATTGTTATATAATATTTCAGGATGTGAATTACGTACTATATGCTGCTTTTGACAGACATACAGATTTTTGTCAAGTGTTTTGCATTATGAACAACTATTGTGAATATTTTTGTACATGTGCAGGAATTTCTTTAGCTCACTACTCTTCAAACTGCTGGGTGTGCTCCAAAACGGGTCATAAAATCAGATTAATAGGGAGCAACCAACATTAAAAAATGAAAGAGAACAGAAGAAAATTAACTGCATTTTCAGTATCCTATATATGTATACAGGTTTCAAATATAAAACATATATATACATATATTTTTTAAGATTTTATTTATTTGACAGAGAGAGACACAGCGAGAGAGGGAACACAAGC
>NW_022594864.1:0-1119 GCF_004348235.1 Phoca vitulina
TATTTGACAGAGAGAGACACAGCGAGAGAGGGAACACAAGCAGGGGGAGTGGGAGAGGGAGAAGCAGGCTTCCTGCAGAGCAGGGAGCCTGATGCGGGGCTTGATCCCAGGACCCTGGGATCATGACCTGAGCCGAAGGCAGACGCTTAATGACTGAGCCACCCAGGCGCCCCTGTATTGTTCTTTTCTTTAGTTTTCTTTTCTTTCTTTTTTTAAAAAAGATTTTATTTATTTTTTATTTTTATTCATTTATTTATTTTTAAGATTTTATTTATTTATTTGACAGAGAGAGAGAGAACACAAGCGGGGGGATCAGGAAAGGGAGAAGCAGGCTTCCCGCTGAGCAGGGAGCCCGATGTGGGGCTCGATCCCAGGACCCTGAGATCATGACCTGAGCTGAAGGCAGACTCTTAACGACTGAGCCACCCAGGTGCCTCAAGATTTTATTTATTTGAGAGAGAGAGCATGAGTGGTGGGGAGAGGCAGAGGGAGAAGCAGATTCCCCGCTGAGCAGGGAGCCCGATGTGGGGCTTGATCCCAGGACCCCGAGATCATGACCTGAGCTGAGGGCAGACGCTTAACCAACTGAGCCACCCAGGCACCCACCTTCAGCTTTATTTCTCCACAACATATTATTAGTTGTGACAGTTATGAATTTTATGTAAATGGAATAATACTTTAATGATTTTTTTTTTTATTCACAGTATGTTTTTGAGATTTATCTGTTTGGTGCATGTAGCTATAGTTGATTCATTTTCATTGTTATATAATATTTCAGGATGTGAATTACGTACTATATGCTGCTTTTGACAGACATACAGATTTTTGTCAAGTGTTTTGCATTATGAACAACTATTGTGAATATTTTTGTACATGTGCAGGAATTTCTTTAGCTCACTACTCTTCAAACTGCTGGGTGTGCTCCAAAACGGGTCATAAAATCAGATTAATAGGGAGCAACCAACATTAAAAAATGAAAGAGAACAGAAGAAAATTAACTGCATTTTCAGTATCCTATATATGTATACAGGTTTCAAATATAAAACATATATATACATATATTTTTTAAGATTTTATTTATTTGACAGAGAGAGACACAGCGAGAGAGGGAACACAAGC
>NW_022594865.1:0-1119 GCF_004348235.1 Phoca vitulina
TATATATCATTTATTCATACATAAAATATATAAATTCATATTGATGAATGTATACAACACCAGACTCGGTAAGATGCCCGTGCCATGAATGTGGCAGAGAAACAGCATGGCATGCTACGGTGAGTGTAGCACAGAAACAGCGGGACTAGAACCAAAAGGCTAATTGATGTTGGGCTATATCTTTTCACAAATAACCAGAGAAAAGAGATGACTGAAGACTCTCTCGATGCTTCATTGCCACAATAAAGTTAGGAAACGTCATATAACCCAGAAGAACCCTCCTCCCCCACACTCTCAATACCACCAAACAGCATAGATTAAATGTCCTGTCAGTTCCGTGGGATGGCGACTTGGAGGGACTTTTAGTTTCATATACGACACTAATGAATTGGACATTTACTGCACTTCTGATATGCAGATACATATTTAAGCACGATACATGTTCATTCTCTAATCTGTCCTGAGCCCTAAAATCTACTTTTCTACCTTCAGTATAAATGGCTTTCATTTTATAAGTTCCTTCTCTTTATCCTTATACTCAATGATCAATACCTGCACATGCACAAATTATCCAAAAAACAAACAAACAAAAAAACCAGAAAATATTGGTTTCCCACTGTGAATTTAGTAGTGAGAGATGAATTTCAAAGAAGTTGCTCAGCCCTTATAATGTGTTCAACAAAGGAAAGTAAAAACAGATAACATCCCCGGGCAGCTCAATAAAAACCTATTAATAATGTAACTAAAATAGTTCTAAATTCATCCCTATCATAATCTAAACAGTTAAGGATTCCAATTACTTTCCCCATAGAGCTGACTCAAGTAATTTCTCTCCGTTTCTGGTACTGATCTCCTCTGTGTTTGATTCCGCAGCACATATTCTAAAATTGACAATGATCTCCAAGTAGAGATAAGAAGAGAAATCCAGGGTGACCAGTGAATTTAAAACTAAATAAAATACACTTTTTCTTAGCTGACAGCTATGGGGAAAAAAATTAACAAATTACTAATAAGAGAGAATAATATAAAAGAAAATATTAAAAAATAAATTATATCATGCACTAAATTAACTATTACAATGGTGTTTATAAGTTCAAATTATATATCTATGTATGCTAT
>NW_022594866.1:0-1118 GCF_004348235.1 Phoca vitulina
TCCAATTGAACATTTTCCCCCTATTTTAGCTGGACCTTTTTTTTTAAGATTTTATTTACTTATTTTACACACACACACACACACACACACACACACATACACAGACAATGAGAGAGAGAGAGAGAGAGCACGGACAGGGAGGGCACCAGACAGAGGGAGAGGGAGGATCAGGCTCCCCACTGAGCAAGGAGCCCAATGTGGGGCTCGAACCAGGACCCTGGGATCATGACCTCAGCCAAAGGCAGACGCTTAACTTACTGAGCCACCCAGGCGCCCCTGCTGGTGCTTTTGATGTCATATGTAAAGAATCCACTGCCAAGTCAAAACTCACAGATATTTCCTTCTCTGTTTGCTTCTAAGACTTTAATACTTTTAGCCCTTAAATATAGATCTTTGTTCCATTTTACATTCATTTTTATAGATGCTATGGGTTAAGGGTCTAATCGCATTCTTTGCCAGTGGACATCTAGTTGCACCAGCACCATTGTTGGAGAGACCATTTTATCCACATTAAATTCTCTTAGCAGCCTTTTGAAAATCTATCGACCACAGATGAGTGACTTATTTTTTTTTTAAGATTTTATTTATTTCACAGAGAGAGACACAGCGAGAGAGGGAACACAAGCAGGGGGAGTGGGAGAGGGAGAAGCGGGCTTCCCGCGGAGCAGGGAGCCCAATGCGGGGTTCGATCCCAGGACCCTGGGACCATGACCCGAGACGGAGGCAGACGCTTAATGACTGAGCCACCCAGGCGTCCCAGATAAGTGATTTATTTCTGGACTCTCAAATATGTTTAATATATCCTTATGTCTATCGTTAGACCAGTACCACACTCTTGATTATTGTAGCTTTGTAAGTAAGTTTTGGAGAGTTTTGAAATCTGGAATTGTGAGTTCTTAGAAATTTATTCATCTTCAGGATTGTTCAGATGTTCTGAGTCCTTGTAATTCCACAGAAAATTTAAGATACTCTTTTCGGAGTGTGCAAACACGCATTCAGGGGTTCTATAGGAATTGCATTGAATCTGTCCATTGCTAGGGAGAGTATTGCCTTTTTTTTTTTTGCAAGTACCTCCACGCCCAACATGGAGCACAAACTCACAACCCTGAAATCCAGAG
>NW_022594867.1:0-1117 GCF_004348235.1 Phoca vitulina
ACTGCTCTTCCTTATGGAGGATGCCCCAGCGTCTGCATCTGACCCACATCAGAGAAAAGACGGAAGACCATCCCACTGGAAGTGACTGAGCAACATTCCAACAAACCGTCTACACCTGCCTCCAGCATCTGCCACTGTTTCTCATTCTCACCTCCCTTACCGGACAAGAGGCTTTCCCACAAGTATGCACTGACTGCCGAGGACAAGGGACAGACCCCTACCCTGATGATTAATCAAGGCACCATAGCCCTGCTTCAGGTGTTTCTATAACTAAGGAAATGAGAGCTCAAACACAACACGCTGAAAACAAAGTGAGAGGTGTGTTTCATCCCACCCAGAACAACAACTGTGGACTCTGGACGTGCCCAACGGTAAGAAATATATGTCTGCCATTGTGCGATAGAGACGCTTCCTTCCCAACGACGGCACCTCCCCGCCCCCCCCCCTCAGTGTGTGCAAATAGCCAAGCACAACACCTGTATGTCCTGAGAAACCTCAGGATGTTACAGCGCCCCCAGGCGGTTTTCCCCTCGCAATGTCAAGGCCTCAGCACAAACTCAGCCTTTGCCCCACCAACTCAATAAGAAAGAAGACAATACACATTATAAGTCAATTCATACGATTCATATCATCCCACCCTGTGCTGTAGGTTCGGGTGCAGGGTAAGGACGCAGAGACCACTGGGTGAGTGGAGGGAGGTGTGCCCCAGGGCCCCAGGATGGTGATGAAGGGGGATCCGTGGGGTACGGTGGACCCAGTGGGCCGGGCACAGGAGCAGGTCCTCTTGCATCCACAGGGTTCTGCAGAACAGAAACCAAAGGAATGTTGCTATGACAGACAGAAGCAGAACCCCCACCAACCTGAAACCCAAAGAAGCAGGGGTCAGCACCTGGCCTTCTCTTCACCCTGAGCTTCCAGGGAGCAGAGCACCAGTGCCACTAAACCCTAGTCCCCCTCTTGGTGCCACCACACACTCAGGGACCAAGGAAGGAAAGAACGTAGTGTCCCCACACATCACCATCCATGTCTGAGAAGGTGGGACGTCAAGTCGTCTTCTCCTACCAGGTGACCAGAGGCCACAAGAAACGGCCCATAAGCAGCATATGCCAGACAGGCA
>NW_022594868.1:0-1117 GCF_004348235.1 Phoca vitulina
CAGCTCGGGAGAAGAGATATGTAACCTACAATGGTAGAAACATTAGACTGGCAACAGACTTATCCACAGACACCTGGCAGGCCAGAAAGGACTGGCAGGACATATTCAGAGCACTAAATGAGAAAAATATGCAGCCAAGAATACTATATCCAGCTAGGCTGTCATTGAAAATTGAAGGAGAGATAAAAAGCTTCCAGGACAAACAAAAACTAAAGGAATTTGCAAACACGAAACCAGCCCTACAAGAAATATTGAAAGGGGTCCTTTAAGCAAAGAGAGAGTCTAAAAGCAACATAGACCAGAAAGGAACACAAACAATATACAGTAACAGTCACTTTACAGGCAATACAATGGCACTAAATTCCTATCTTTCAATAGTTACCCTGAATGTAAATGGGCTAAATGCCCCAATCAAAAGACACAGGCTGGGTGCCTGGGTGGCTCAGTCGTTAAGCGTCTGCCTTGGGCTCAGGTCATGATCCCAGGGTCCTGGGATCGAGTCCCACATCGGGCTCCCTGCTCGGCAGGAGACCTGCTTCTCCCTCTCCCACTCCCCCTGCTTGTGTTCCTGCTCTCGCTCTCTGTCAAATAAATAAATAAAATCTTTAAAAAAAAAAAAAAAGACACAGGCTATCAGATTGGATTAAAAAACAAGACCCATCGATATGCTGTCTGCAAGAGACTCATTTTAGACCCAAAGACACCCCCAGATTGAAAGTGAGGGGGTGGAAAACCATTTACCATGCTAATGGACACCAAAAGAAAGCTGGGGTGGCCATCCTTATATCAGACAAATTAGATTTTAAACCAAAGACTGTAATAAGAGATGAGGAAGGACACTATATCCTACTTAAAGGGTCTATCCAACAAGAAGATCTAACAATTGTAAATATCTATGCCCCTAACATGGGAGCAGCCAATTATATAAGGCAATTGATAACAAAAGCAAAGAAACACATCAACAACAATACAATAATAGTGGGGGACTTTAACACCCCCCTCACTGAAATGGACAGATCGTCTAAGCAAAAGATCAACAAGGAAATAAAGACTTTAAATGACACACTGGACCAAATGGACTTCACAGACATATTCAGAACATTCCATCCCAAAGCAA
>NW_022594869.1:0-838 GCF_004348235.1 Phoca vitulina
AGCTAGCGTTCTAACTCGAAGAAACTACACAGTAGAGAAACCGTGCTTTAGCTACCGTCGACCTCTCTGTGGGCGAAGCAGTTTAGGGTGTACTGTGGATGAGAGCCTGGGGACGGTTTCAATATCGTAATATCGGGGAGAGACAGGCCGGTAGAGAAGGCAGCTCTCAACTCACATCATGGTTATGGGGCTAGTACCGTTCGAGAGGGTGTGTGTGCCGGCTTAAACACAGCCTCCTAACTCGAAGGAAAACACGATTGAGAGCCTGTGCTTCAGGTAAAACAGCTGCTCCTGAGGGTGGCAGCATTTTGTTGTGTGCGTGCGTGAGAGCACTGCAAGGGAGTCCAAAGCTTTTTGCGAGTGAGACTCAGGCCCCAGCGAAAGGCAGAACACGACTCCCCATGTGTTTGACCAAGCTAGCAGGGCAGCCCCACATTTGAATGGAAGTCTAATAGCTAGCGTTGTAACCCGAAGAAACAACACTGCAGAGAAACCGTGCTTTAGCTACCCTCGACCTCTCTGTGGGCGGAGCAGTATAGGGTGTACTGTGGCTGAGAGCCTGGGGACAGTTTCAATATCGTAATATAGGGGAGAGACAGGCCGGTACAAAAGGCAGCTCTCAACTCACATCATGGTTATGGGGCTAGTACCGTTGTCCAGGCTGTGTGTGTCGGCTTAAACACAGCCACCTAACTCGAAGGAAAAACTCGGTTGAGAGCCTGTGCTGCAGGTAAAACAGCTGCTCCTGAGGGTGGCAGCATTTTGTGGTGTGCGTGCGTGAGAGCACTGCAAGGGAGTCCAAAGTTTTTGCGAGTGAGACTCAGGCCCCAGCGAAAGG
>NW_022594869.1:938-1117 GCF_004348235.1 Phoca vitulina
TCTGGGGAACGGGTTCCATACGTGAAACCAAGGGAGAAATAGGTCCGGGCAGAAGGCAGCTCTGGACTCAGCTCTTGCTACCTGAAGCTAAGACTACTGCTCCATGCGTGCTTGGAATGCTATGTGCTCGAACCTGACTGGGAAGAAACAAGTCTGTAAAGAATCCCAGCTGCAGCTCA
>NW_022594870.1:0-1117 GCF_004348235.1 Phoca vitulina
GTGGTGAATAATCCTTTTAATGTACTGTTGGATCCTATTGGCTAGTATTTTGGTGAGAATTTTTGCATCCATGTTCATCAGGGATATTGGTCTGTAATTCTCCTTTTGGATGGGGTCTTTGTCTGGTTTTGGGATCAAGGTAATGCTGGCCTCATAAAATGAGTTTGGAAGTTTTCCTTCCATTTCTATTTTTTGGAACAGTTTCAGAAGAATAGGTATTAATTCTTCTTGAAATGTTTGGTAGAATTCCCCTGGGAAGCCATCTGGCCCTGGGCTTTTGTGTTTTGGGAGATTTCTGATGACTGCTTCAATTTCCTTAGTGGTTATAGGTCTGTTCAGGTTTTCTATTTCTTCCTGGTTCAGTTTTGGTAGTTGATACATCTCTAGGAATGCATCCATTTCTTCCAGGTTATCTAATTTGCTGGCATAGAGTTGCTCATAATATGTTCTTATAATTGTTTGTATTTCTTTGGTGTTGGTTGTGATTTCTCCTCTTTCATTCATGATTTTGTTGATTTGGGTCATTTCTCTTTTCTTTTTGATAAGTCTGGCCAGGGGCTTATCAATCTTGTTAATTCTTTCAAAGAACCAGCTCCTAGTTTCGTTGATCTGTTCTACTGTTCTTTTGGTTTCTATTTCATTGATTTCTGCTCTGATCTTTATTATTTCTCTTCTCCTGCTGGGTTTAGGCTTTATTTGCTGTTCTTTCTCCAGCTCCTTTAGGTGTAGGGTTAGGTTGTGTACTTGAGACCTTTCTTGTTTCTTGAGAAAGGCTTGTATTGCTATATACTTTCCTCTTAGGACTGCCTTTGCTGTATCCCAAAGATTTTGAACAGTTGTGTTTTCATTTTCATTGGTTTCCATGAATTTTTTTAATTCTTCTTTAATTTCCTGGTTGACCCATTCATTCTTTAGTAGGATGCTCTTTAGCCTCCATGTATTTGAGTTCTTTCCGACTTTCCTCTTGTGATTGAGTTCTAGTTTCAAAGCATTGTGGTCTGAAAATAGGCAGGGGATGATCCCAATCTTCTGGTACCGGTTGAGACCTGATTTATGACCTAGGATGTGATCTATTCTGGAGAATGTTCCATGGGCACTAGAGAAGAATGTGTATTCC
>NW_022594871.1:0-1117 GCF_004348235.1 Phoca vitulina
GTGGTGAATAATCCTTTTAATGTACTGTTGGATCCTATTGGCTAGTATTTTGGTGAGAATTTTTGCATCCATGTTCATCAGGGATATTGGTCTGTAATTCTCCTTTTGGATGGGGTCTTTGTCTGGTTTTGGGATCAAGGTAATGCTGGCCTCATAAAATGAGTTTGGAAGTTTTCCTTCCATTTCTATTTTTTGGAACAGTTTCAGAAGAATAGGTATTAATTCTTCTTGAAATGTTTGGTAGAATTCCCCTGGGAAGCCATCTGGCCCTGGGCTTTTGTGTTTTGGGAGATTTCTGATGACTGCTTCAATTTCCTTAGTGGTTATAGGTCTGTTCAGGTTTTCTATTTCTTCCTGGTTCAGTTTTGGTAGTTGATACATCTCTAGGAATGCATCCATTTCTTCCAGGTTATCTAATTTGCTGGCATAGAGTTGCTCATAATATGTTCTTATAATTGTTTGTATTTCTTTGGTGTTGGTTGTGATTTCTCCTCTTTCATTCATGATTTTGTTGATTTGGGTCATTTCTCTTTTCTTTTTGATAAGTCTGGCCAGGGGCTTATCAATCTTGTTAATTCTTTCAAAGAACCAGCTCCTAGTTTCGTTGATCTGTTCTACTGTTCTTTTGGTTTCTATTTCATTGATTTCTGCTCTGATCTTTATTATTTCTCTTCTCCTGCTGGGTTTAGGCTTTATTTGCTGTTCTTTCTCCAGCTCCTTTAGGTGTAGGGTTAGGTTGTGTACTTGAGACCTTTCTTGTTTCTTGAGAAAGGCTTGTATTGCTATATACTTTCCTCTTAGGACTGCCTTTGCTGTATCCCAAAGATTTTGAACAGTTGTGTTTTCATTTTCATTGGTTTCCATGAATTTTTTTAATTCTTCTTTAATTTCCTGGTTGACCCATTCATTCTTTAGTAGGATGCTCTTTAGCCTCCATGTATTTGAGTTCTTTCCGACTTTCCTCTTGTGATTGAGTTCTAGTTTCAAAGCATTGTGGTCTGAAAATAGGCAGGGGATGATCCCAATCTTCTGGTACCGGTTGAGACCTGATTTATGACCTAGGATGTGATCTATTCTGGAGAATGTTCCATGGGCACTAGAGAAGAATGTGTATTCC
>NW_022594872.1:0-1115 GCF_004348235.1 Phoca vitulina
ATGATCCTCTCAATAGATGCAGAAAAAGCATTTGACAAAGTACAGCATCCTTTCTTGATCAAAACTCTTTAGAGTATAGGCATAGAGGGTACATACCTCAATATCATAAAAGCCATCTATGAAAAACCTACAGCGAATATCATTCTCAATGGGGGAAAACTGAGAGCTTTCCCCCTAAGGTCAGAAACGCGGCAGGGATGTCCACTATCACCACTGCTATTCAACATAGTATTGGAAGTCCTAGCCACAGCAATCAGACAACAAAAAGAAATCAAAGGCATCCAAATCGGCAAAGAAGAAGTCAAACTCTCACTCTTTGCAGATGATATGATACTTTATGTGGAAAATCCCAAAGACTCCACCCCAAAACTGCTAGAACTCATACAGGAATTCAGTAAAGTGGCAGGATATAAAATCAATGCACAGAAATCAGTTGCATTTCTATACACCAACAAGACAGAAGAAAGAGAAATTAAGGAGTCGATCCCATTTACAATTGCACCCAAAACCATAAGATACCTAGGAATAAATCTAACCAAAGAGGCAAAGGATCTGTACTCAGAAAACTATAAAATACTCATGACAGAAATTGAGGAAGACACAAAGAAATGGAAAAACGTTCCATGCTCATGGATTGGAAGAACAAATATTGTGAAGATGTCAATCCTACCTAGAGCAATCTACACATTCAATGCAATCCCCATCAAAATACCACCCACTTTTTTCAAAGAAATGGAACAAATAATCCTAAAATTTGTATGGAACCAGAAAAGACCCCGCATAGCCAGAGGAATGTTGAAAAAGAAAAGCAAAGCTGGCGGCATCACAATTCCGGACTTCCAGCTCTACTACAAAGCTGTCATCATCAAGACAGTATGGTACTGGCACAAAAACAGACACATAGATCAATGGAACAGAATAGAGAGCCCAGAAATGGACCCTCAACTCTATGGTCAACTAATCTTCGACAAAGCAGGAAAGAATGTCCAATGGAAAAAAGACAGTCTCTTCAACAAATGGTGTTGGGAAAATTGGACAGCCACATGCAGAAGAATGAAACTGGACCACTTCCTTACACCACACACAAAAATAGACTCCAAATGGTTGAAAGACCT
>NW_022594873.1:0-1115 GCF_004348235.1 Phoca vitulina
TGTTGAGGAGCATCTCTCACAGCTGATGCTCCATGGATCCCACTGAGAATCTCTGATGAAGCTAAATCGGGCGCCAGCATGCGGACACGGTGAGTGACAGCGGCCGAGATGCGCTGTGTTCTCCCCACGAGGCCTCCACCCCTTCTCGCTCTCCCCACAGGGCAGCTCGTGGGCTACGGGCTCCTTTCCCTGAACCCCTATATGGTCACAGTAGCACAACTCATGCACGCACTGACTGTGAGCTGTTTAGGGTGGACCCGTCAGCCCCCAACCCAGATCCTCCCCGATGGTGGACTCATTCCTTCCACAAACAGTGCATGAGCTCCTACTGTGCACCAGCCCTGCTCCAGGGGCTCACACACATGCACGAGTGCACCCAGCAAACCCTCTGCCTTCCTTCTTGTATTAGGAGGGAAAGGCCGTGCGTGGGAACCACAGTAGCTAAGGTGAGCAGGGCTCTGGATGAAAGAGCAGGGTGGGGGCTCAGCACCTGGGAGTGTGGTTTCCGGGTTACACCAACAGGTCAGAACGGACTTCCTCAAGAAGGAGACTTCTGAGAAAAGACTGGAAGGAGGTGAGGAGTGACCGTGGACACCTGGGGGAGTCACTTTCCTGGCACAGGTGACAGCTCGTGGAATGGCCCTCAGGTGGGAGCCTGCCTGGCCTGTTCCAGGAGCAAGAGGTCAGTGTGGCCGGAGCATACGCGAGCCCAGGCAAGACAGGTAGGAGATGGAGATCAGAGCGGTGACAGGGAGCCCGATCCTGTCCATCCTGACCTAGAATCCCGGAATGCCAGAGCCAGAATGGCCTCAGAGTTGGCCCCATAACCCACCCCCGAGAAGGGAGGCAAGAGCCCAGGTCACCGCTGGACAGGTGAGAAAACCAGGGGACAGGTGGGAAGCACACCCTGGGTCACTGGGATCGAACTTGGCTCCTGAACACCTTTCTCAGACCCGACTCTGGCTGGAGCAGAGCTGGCCTGGGCCTGGGGCGGGGCTGTGCTGTCCTCCCTTCAAGTGTCCAGGAAACACCTGCTCCCCACGGCCCAGAAGGCGGGGCTGGGAGACCTGGGTGCAGGCGGCTGTCGCTGCAGCTTCTTCCACCAGGGGGCGCTG
>NW_022594874.1:0-1115 GCF_004348235.1 Phoca vitulina
CTGTACCGGCCTGTCTCTCCCCCGATATTATGATATTGAAACCGTCCCAGGGCTCCCAACCTCAGTACACCCTAAACTGCTTCGCCCTCAGAGAGGTCGACGGTAGCTAAAGCACGGTTTCTCTACAGTGTTGTTTCTTTGACTTAGAAAGCTAACTATTAGACTTCCATGCAAAAGTGGGGCCGCAGTATTAGATTCATGGAGCAAGTGGGGAGTCGTGTTCTGGCTTCTTCCGGGGCCTGGGTCTCACAAGGAAAATGCTTTTGGACTCACTTGCTGTGCACTCACGCATGCACACCACACAATGCGTCCACCCTGAGGCATGGCTCTTTTAGCCGAAGCAGGAATTCTCTACAGAGTTCTTCCTTTGAGTTAGGCGGTTGGCTTATGGCCTGCAGGAACACACGGGGCAAGGTTACTGGCCTCATAAACAAGAGGTGAGTTGAGAGCTGCCTTCCGCACCGGCCTGTTTCTCACTCCATTTCACGTATGGGACCCTTTCCCCGGTCTCTCATACACGAACACTCTACAACTCCTGCGGCTTCAGGAACTGCAATGTTAGCTAAAGCGCAGTAACGCTACAGCATTGATTCTTGGTGTGAGTAGTCTGGTAGGCGAATGAGCTGCACGTGGGATTCTTGACAGGCTTGTTTCTTCCCAGTCAGTGTCGAGCACATAGCATTCCAAGCACACATGGAGCAGTAGTGTTAGTTTCAGGTAGCAAGAGCTCAGTCCAGAGGTGCCTTCTGCCTGGACCTATTTCTCCCTTGGTTTCACGTACGGAACCCGTTCCCCAGGCTCTCAGCCCCGGTACTCCGTGCAATGCTTCCTCCGTCTAGAGGTCGACGGTAGCTAAAGCACGGTTTCTCTACAGTGTTGTTTCTCCGAGTTAGAAAGCTAACTGTTAGACTTCCATGCAAAAGTGGGGCCGCAGTCCTAGCTTCATGGAGCAAGTGGGGAGTCGTGTTCCGGCTTCTTTCGGGGCCTGGGTCTCACAAGGAAAATGCTTTTGGACTCAGTTGCAGTGCGCTCACGCATGCACACAGCAAAATGCGTCCACCCTGAGGCATGGCTCTTTAAGCCGAAGCAGGAATTCCCTACAGAGTTGTTCCTTT
>NW_022594875.1:0-1115 GCF_004348235.1 Phoca vitulina
ATACAATACATTAATAAAAGAAGGAACAAGAACCATATGATCCTCTTGATAGATGCAGAAAAAGCACTCGACAAAGTACAGCATCCTTTCTTGATTAAAACTCTGCACAGTGTAGGGATAGAGGGTACATACCTCGATATCATAAAAGCCATCTATGAAAAACCCACAGTGAATATCATTCTCAATGGGAAAAACTGAGAGCTTTCCCCCTAAGGTCAGGAACATGGCAGGGATATCCACTATCACCACTGCTATTCAACATAGTGTTAGAACTAGCCACAGCAATCAGACAACAAAAAGAAATAAAAGGCATCTGAATCAGCAAAGAAGTCAAACTCTCACTCTTTGCAGATGATATGACACTTTATGTGGTAAAACCAAAGACTCCACCCCACAACTGCTAGAACTCATATAGGAATTCAGTACAGTGGCAGGATATAAAATCAATGCACAGAAACCAGTGGCATTCCTATACACCAACAACAAGACAGAAGAAAGAGAAATTAAGGAGTCAATCCCATTTACAATTGCACCCAAAACCATAAGATACCTAGGAATAAATCTAACCAAAGAGGCAAAGAATCTGTACTCAGAAAACTATAAAATACTCATAAAAGAAATTGAGGAACACACAAAGAAATGGAAGAATGTTCCATGCTCATGGATTGGAAGAACAAATATTGTGAAGATGTCAATCCTACCTAGAGCAATCTACACATTCAATGCAATCCCTATCAAAATACCATCCACTTTTTTCAAAGAAATGGAACAAATAATCCTAAAATTTGTATGGAACCAGAAAAGACCCCGCATAGCCAGAGGAATGTTGAAAAAGAAAAGCAAAGCTGGTGGCATCACAATTCCGGACTTCCAGATATATTACAAATCTGTAATCATCAAGAAAGTATGGTACTGGCACAAATACAGACATATGGATCAATGGAACAGAATAGAGAGCCCAGAAATGGACCCTCAACTCTATGGTCAACTAATCTTTGACAAAGCAGGAAAGAATGTCCAATGGAAAAAAGACAGTCTCTTTAACAAATGGTGTTGGGAAAATTTTTGACAGCCACATGCAGAAGAATGAAATTGGAGCATTTCCTTACACCACA
>NW_022594876.1:0-1114 GCF_004348235.1 Phoca vitulina
AATTAAGCGTGAGACAAAGAATCTTTGTGGGCAAATTGTTTTGTTTTGTTTTTTTAACTATCATTTACACTTACAATTTTTAAAAAAAATTGTGTTTGTGGGTTCCCCCTCTCATTGGCATTTGACCAAGTATATTATTCTAATAACAGTATTAAACTTTATACTTTCTTCTCCACAGTGTATAATTCCAGCCTGAACCTCTCTAATAAGTTGTGTATCACCTAAGTTGTTTGATATGGTGCTGCACTTTTTCCTCCTCCTCTTTCCTGAACCTTGCACATAACCTTGCAAATGTAGAGATTCAGTAACTACGACTGACTCTTACTAGATATTTATGCCATTTATAGGCTAACTAATAGAAAAGTCTGTGTGTACATGAGTTATAGGCATTATATTTATGCACGCTCAAAAATAAAAATGAGACTTTGTATTAGAGAACAATTTCTTTAGGAAGAGAAATGACTTTGTTTTTTGTTTTTTTCCTATGGAACAGATTTTCTGCACTATAAAATAATAGAGAAATAAAATACACTCAGTCCCTGGGTATTTTCTCTATTGGCACTTATTTCCTAGATGATTGTACTGTGGGTTTAAGTTCTACTTATAGATGAATCACCCCTCTTCCTTGACCCCCAAAAACCTGTACAGCAGCCACTTGTTTCATTAACATTTCCATTTGTAGGTAACAGTCATCTCAAATTTACCATGTCTGAAATAAAACTGATTTTCTCCTCAAACCTGTTCTTCCCGTAGTCTTCCTCACTTCAGTAAACGGACGTTTTATCCTTTTGCTTGCTCAAATCAAAAATATTTTAATAATTTGTAAATTTTCTCTTTCTCTTGTACTATCAAGGAATTCCACCAACTCTATTTTTGAAATACCTTTGGAGTCTTAACCACTTTTCTCTACCTCTACCACTTAATGACCTAGTCAAGCCACAATCGTCTTTCCCCTCCTAATTCACCTCTTTGCTGGTTGTTTTTTTTTTTTTAAAGATTTTATTCATTTGAGAGACAGAGAGAGACAGAGCACAAACAGAGGGAGAGGCAGAGGGAGAGGGAGAAGCAGACTCCCCGCTGAGCTGGGAGCTGGGGCTCCATCCCAGGACCTGAG
>NW_022594877.1:0-1114 GCF_004348235.1 Phoca vitulina
ATGTAACACAAGTCAGGTTTGTTGATAATTTTGTTCAATTTTTCTATATCCTGCCTGAATTTTAGGTCTGCTCACTCTATCAATTATTGAGGGAGGGGGATACAAATCTCTGATTCTCTTTGTGAATTTGTTTGTTTTTGCACTTTCAGTGGATTTTTGCTTTGTGAATTTTAAAACTCTCTTAGGTCATGAACATTTTTGGTTGTTTTGTCTTCTTAAAGGACATTTTTACCACCATAAAATTACCTTATTTATCTCTTCTAATATTCTTGGAAATTTACTTTGTGGGATACTGATATACCTACTCTGCTTGGTTTTTCTGTTTTTTTGTTTTGTTTTGTTTTTTAGTGTTATCATAGCATATTTTTTCATCCTTATTTTTAATCTATTTGCATTGTTATAGAGATCATTTCTGCTAGGCAACACAAATGTGGGTCTTGCTTTTTTATCCAATCTGACATTTTGCTTCTTATTTGGAATGTTTGGGCTCTTTACTTTTAATGTAATCATTGATATCATTAGGTTTAACTCTGTTTTCTTGTTGTTTGTTCCCTATTTGTCCCATTGGTTTTTTGTTCCCTTTCTCTGTTGTTCTATCTTGTTTGGAATTAATTAAATATAATTTTGGGATTCCATTTTATCTCCTTTTTGGCTCATTAGCTGAACCACTTGTTTGGTTATTTTAGTCCTTGCTTTAGGGTTTGCCGTACATTTATCACAATCTCCCTTCAAGGGACATCATACCACCATGTAGGGTATAAAGCCTGTAATGGTATGAAACGCTTGCATTTCTCACCTCCTGACTTTAGTGCAACTGTATACATTTTCCTTAATAATTAGATTGAGCAAAGGTAAAGTTAAGAAGAAAGAAAGAGAGAGAGAGAGAGAAGGGAGAAGAGAAGGGAATAAAGGAAAAACGGAAGGAAGAAAGAAAAGGCAGAAAGAGAGAGAGAGAGAGCAAAACAGATTTAATCTCTTCATGGCGATTCCAAAACCCAAGAAGTTCTGAAAACCAGAGGCTTTCATGACATGTTTTACAGCAATACCTGACCTAATCTGAATTGATTTGGTGGCAAAGCCTGACCCAAAGTGGCATGAGGCTGCTTGGAGTCTT
>NW_022594878.1:0-553 GCF_004348235.1 Phoca vitulina
TATCTCCTTCTATTTTCAGTGACAGCCTAGCTGGATATAGTATTCTTGGCTGCATATTTTTCTCATTTAGTGCTCTGAATATATCCTGCCAGTCCTTTCTGGCCTGCCAGGTCTCTGTGGATAGGTCTGTTGCCAATCTAATGTTTCTACCCTTGTAGGTTACAGATCTCTTGTCCTGAGCTGCTTTCATGATTTTCTCTTTGTCTCTGAGACTCGTAAGTTTTACTATTAGATGGGGTGTTGACCTATTTTTATTGATTTTGAGGGGGGTTTTCTGTGCCTCCTAGATTTTGATGCCTGTTTCCTTCCCCAAATTAGGGAAGTTCTTTGCTCTAATTTGCTCCAATATACCTTCTGCCCCTCTGTCTCTTTCTTCTTCTTCTGGGATCCCAATTATTCTAATATTGTTTCGTTTTATGGTATCACTTATCTCTCGAATTCTGCCCTCGTGATCCAGTAGTTGTTTATCTCTTTTTCTCAGCGTCTTTATTCGCCATGATTTTGTCTTCCATATCACTGATTCTCTCTTCTGCCTCATTTATCCTAGCAGTTA
>NW_022594878.1:653-1113 GCF_004348235.1 Phoca vitulina
AATAGCCTTTTTGATTTCCACTTGGTTAGATTTTAGTTCTTTTATTTATCCAAAAAGGGTTTCTCTAATATCTTCCACGCTCTTTTCAAGCCCAGCGAGTATCTTTATAATCATCATTCTGAACTCTAGTTCTGACATCTTACTAATGTCCGTATTGATTAGGTCCCTGGCAGTCGGTATTGCCTCTTGTTCTTTTTTTTTTTTTTTTTTGAGGTGATTTTTTCCTTCGTGTTAATTTGTCCAGAGGGGACTAGATGAATGAGAGAACAAAATGCTAACAGGGTAACAATGACCCCAGAAAAATATACACTAAACAAATCAGAAGAGACCTGAAACTGTGGGAAAAGAAAGGGAAAGAAAGAAAAAAGAAAGAAAAGGAAAAAGTAAAAGATAAAACAAACAAACAAAAAAAACAGAATATGATTAAATATGATCAGGCTGGTGCATAGATATAGTGGTG
>NW_022594879.1:0-1112 GCF_004348235.1 Phoca vitulina
ATTAGAAGAATCGTATACCTGATAAGAGGTTAATATCCAAAATATATAAGGAATTCATACAACTCAATAGCAAAAAAACAAGCCAATTAAAAAATGAGCAGAGGATCTGAGCAGACATTTTCCCAAAGAATACAAAATTCCCAAATCCATCCTGAGTGGCTCTGTCGTTAAGCGTCTGCCTTTGGCTCAGGTCAGGATCCCAGGGTCCTGGGATCAAGCCCCGCATCAGGCTCCCTGCTCCGTGGAAGCCTGCTTCTCCCTCTCCCACTCCCCGCTGCTTGTGTTCCCTCTCTCGCTGTGTCTCTGTGTCTCTCTCTGTCAAATAAATAAAATCTTTTTTAAAAAAAAATAAAAAAAATAAAAATAAATTGAGAGATTCTACAAATTGGCCTGAGCTCTTTAAAAAAAAAAAAATGTCAATGTCATGAAATACAAAGAAAAAGTTGGGAACAATTCAGATTAAAGGAAATTAAAGAGATAGGACACTCTAAATGCAAGAACAATCTTGGATTCTCTTTGCATTGCATTTGCATTTCTAGGACATTTCTGAAACAACTGGCAAAATGTGAGTAGGTTCTGTATGAGATAGGGGTCAATATTATTACTTCTCATACAAATTTCCAATTAACCCAGCACCATTTATTGTAAAGGTTATGCTTCCCTCACTGCTCCTCAGTGCCATCTATGCTATAAATCCAATATCCAGACATGTGTGGGTCTGGTTTGTTTTAACAAGCAAATACAAATGAACTTTCTCAGCCCTACTTGATTACACAAGTGGTGGCATAATGTACACATTTTTTTCTCCTGTATTTTTCTCTTAACATTGTATCTTGATGGAGATCTTTCCACATCAGTAAACAAAGTGCTTTCTCACCTTCTTTCCCTTTCTTTCTTTCTTTTTTTTTTGGTAGTTCTGTTTTAATTTACTATTGTAGGGAAGGCAAAGCAATAGGACATCTGGTAGCTATATGGAAAAAAATAAAATTGGATCCATTTCTTATATCAGATATCATGATAAATTCCAAATAGAGATCCAAATGTAAAAACTGAAGTCAGAGAAGTATTAGAAGAATCGTATACCTGATAAGAGGTTAATATCCAAAATATAT
>NW_022594880.1:0-1111 GCF_004348235.1 Phoca vitulina
TTCTTCTTCTTCTTCTTCTTCTTCTTCTTTCTTCTTCTTCTTCTTTTTCTTCTTTTTCTTCTTCTTTTTAGTTAGTTTCATTTTATCTTTTTTCATTTTTTATTTAAATTCAATTTGCCAACATATAGTACAACATTGTTTTTGATTTAATGTTAAATGATTCATTAGTTGCGTATAGCACCCAGTGCTCGTCACATCACATGCCCTCCTTAATGTTAATCAGCCAGTCACCCCATCCCCCTATCCACCTCCCTTTCCACCACCCTCAGTTTGTTTCCCAGTGTAAGAGTCTCATATGAGCAGAGAGCCCGGTGTGGGGCGCAATCCCAGGACCCTAGGATTATGACCTGAGATGAAGGCAGATGTTTAACCAACTGAGCCTCCCATGCACCCCTGTCTTCATTTTTATATTAAGTAAAAATTATTTTTAGAAGACCCCTATGTGTGTGGAAAAGTGAAAGGAAAAAAGTCAGAAAGGTAATGTTTATCAGTTAGCCAGTAGGGGCCCAATATGTATATTATCCAATGATGAAAGGAACCGAAGAAGAAGGCATTGCATTTACACAAGACTAATGAGGAAATGAAGGCTCAAAAAGTGGAGTAACTTGATATTACCTGTAGTAAGAAGCATGTTTTTGAATCAATCCCAGTTTCTCTGGTCTATAGCATCACGTTTGCTCACGTGCCCAGAGTTTGGCCAACCAACTCAAGGGCCACCAACCTAGGAGATGCCACATCTACACCTCGGGGGCCTGCCCTTTGGTTAATGAAGGGAAGTTTCTCCTGAATGTTAAGGGCAGACACTGGCTTGGTCCCACTCTCCATTGCCCTGAACAGGACACTCACATTATGGCAAAAACATTGTAATGGAAAACACACACGCACACACATGCAAATGAAATTAAAGATAGTCAGAGGTGAAGGCATACCTGGTCTGGATTGTTCCACTCTGAGAAAGGGATTCTGTCCCAGTGATGGTTGGGATCTCTTATGGGTTCAGTTGTATCCCCCCCCCCAAAAAAAAGATATATTGAAGTCCTGTTACCTGGGAATATCACCGTTTTGGGGGGAAAAAGGATCTTTGAAGATGTCATTAAGTTAAGATGAGAAT
>NW_022594881.1:0-1111 GCF_004348235.1 Phoca vitulina
TTCTTCTTCTTCTTCTTCTTCTTCTTCTTTCTTCTTCTTCTTCTTTTTCTTCTTTTTCTTCTTCTTTTTAGTTAGTTTCATTTTATCTTTTTTCATTTTTTATTTAAATTCAATTTGCCAACATATAGTACAACATTGTTTTTGATTTAATGTTAAATGATTCATTAGTTGCGTATAGCACCCAGTGCTCGTCACATCACATGCCCTCCTTAATGTTAATCAGCCAGTCACCCCATCCCCCTATCCACCTCCCTTTCCACCACCCTCAGTTTGTTTCCCAGTGTAAGAGTCTCATATGAGCAGAGAGCCCGGTGTGGGGCGCAATCCCAGGACCCTAGGATTATGACCTGAGATGAAGGCAGATGTTTAACCAACTGAGCCTCCCATGCACCCCTGTCTTCATTTTTATATTAAGTAAAAATTATTTTTAGAAGACCCCTATGTGTGTGGAAAAGTGAAAGGAAAAAAGTCAGAAAGGTAATGTTTATCAGTTAGCCAGTAGGGGCCCAATATGTATATTATCCAATGATGAAAGGAACCGAAGAAGAAGGCATTGCATTTACACAAGACTAATGAGGAAATGAAGGCTCAAAAAGTGGAGTAACTTGATATTACCTGTAGTAAGAAGCATGTTTTTGAATCAATCCCAGTTTCTCTGGTCTATAGCATCACGTTTGCTCACGTGCCCAGAGTTTGGCCAACCAACTCAAGGGCCACCAACCTAGGAGATGCCACATCTACACCTCGGGGGCCTGCCCTTTGGTTAATGAAGGGAAGTTTCTCCTGAATGTTAAGGGCAGACACTGGCTTGGTCCCACTCTCCATTGCCCTGAACAGGACACTCACATTATGGCAAAAACATTGTAATGGAAAACACACACGCACACACATGCAAATGAAATTAAAGATAGTCAGAGGTGAAGGCATACCTGGTCTGGATTGTTCCACTCTGAGAAAGGGATTCTGTCCCAGTGATGGTTGGGATCTCTTATGGGTTCAGTTGTATCCCCCCCCCAAAAAAAAGATATATTGAAGTCCTGTTACCTGGGAATATCACCGTTTTGGGGGGGAAAAAGGATCTTTGAAGATGTCATTAAGTTAAGATGAGAAT
>NW_022594882.1:0-1111 GCF_004348235.1 Phoca vitulina
TTTTTATCTCTCCTTCAATTTTCAATGACAGCCTAGCTGGATATAGTATTCTTGGCTGCATATTTTTCTCATTTAGTGCTCTGAATATGTCCTGCCAGTCCTTTCTGGCCTGCCAGGTCTCTGTGGATAAGTCTGTTGCCAATCTAATGTTTCTACCATTGTAGGTTACATATCTCTTCTCCCGAGCTGCTTTCAGGATTTTCTCTTTGTCTCTGAGACTCGTAAGTTTTACTATTAGATGTCGGGGTGTTGACCTATTTTTATTGATTTTGAGAGGGGTTCTCTGTGCCTCCTGGACTTTGATGCCTGTTTCCTTCCCCAAATTAGGGAAGTTCTCTGCTATAATTTGCTCCATTATACCTTCTGCCCCTCTCTCTCTTTCTTCTTCTTCTGGGATCCCAATTATTCTAATGTTGTTTCGTCTTATGGTATCGTTTATCTCTCGAATTCTGCCCTCGTGATCCAGTAGTTGTTTATCTCTCTTTTTCTCAGCTTCTTTATTTTCCATCATTTGGTCTTCTATCTCACTGATTCTCTCTTCTGCCTCATTTATCCTAGCAGTTAGCGCCCCCATATTTGATTGCACCTCATTAATAGCCTTTTTGATTTCTACTTGGTTAGATTTTAGTTCTTTTACTTCTCCAGAAAGGGTGTCTCTAATAACTTCCATGCTTTTTTCAAGCCCAGCTAGTATCTTTAAAGTGATGATTCTGAACTCTAGATCTGACGTTGTACTAATGTCCGTATTGAGTAGGTCCCTGGCAGTCGGTACTACCTCTTGTTCTTTTTGTTGAGGTGATTTTTTCCATCTTGTCATTTTGTGCAGAGGAGAATAGATTAATGAGAGAACAAAATGCTAGCAGGGTAACAACGTCCCCAGAAAATATACTCTAAACAAATCAGAAAAGACCTGAAGCAGTGGGAAAAGAAAGGGAAAGAGAGAAAAAAGAAAAAGAAAGAAAAAAAGAAAAAGATAAAGATAAAGATAAAGATAAAAACAAACAAAAGCAGAACAAAACAAAACAAAACAAAAACAGAATGTGATCAAATATGATCAGGCTGGTTTATAGATCAGTGCCACACACTAGATTTTGGGTGTATTTTGGTCTGT
>NW_022594883.1:0-1110 GCF_004348235.1 Phoca vitulina
GCACAGACACACCGACACACACACAGACACACACGCACAGACGCACAGACACACAGACACACTGACACACAGACACACACACACTGACACACACACACACAGACACACTGACACACACACACACAGACACACACACACCGATGCACAGCGGAGGGAGAAGAAGACGCGGAGGGAGAGCAAGACAAAGCGACAGAAACACCCCCCCAGGGAGCGAGGCCAAGAACCGGAGAGAAAACCGGAGGAAGGGGGAACCGCGGCAGCTGGTGGGACTTCTGACTCGGGAACCGCGAGACGAGACAGCGAGTCTGTGTGGCCGGGAGGCGCCAGGTTGGGGCTTCGGTAGAAGCAGCAAGAAGCAGCCGACAGCGGGCGCCGCTGACCCTGAGGGGACGCTCTGTGGCAAGTGCTCGGGGCCCGCACCCGCCCGGGGCCACCGCTCGGCCGTCGTGGCCGCTGTTCGTGTCCCCGGGGCCCCGCCGAGCAGACGCCGACTCTGCAGTTAAGCTGCTTGGGTCTGAGGCCCAGCTCCACCACCTCCTCCTCTGGGCAAGTCCCCGACCTTCTCTGTGCCTCAGTTTCCCTCCTGGGAAGGGAGGATGAGAACGGTCCCGACGCCCCCCGGGGGTGGCTGTGAGCATTCGGTGAGTGACAGCCTCTGGGCCAGTGATGGCCTCACGTCCCCCCAGCCCGGGCCCTCCCGGCAGGTCTGAGGATCTGCGTGGAAAGGGGTGTCTGGGTGACTGTGCGTGTGAGTGTGAGTGAATGTGTAGGAACATGTGTGTGAGTCCGTGCAAGTGTGGGTGTGAGTGTGTGGATGTGTGTGAGGGTGAGTGTGTGGCTATGGATGTGAGTGTGTAGGTATGCGAGGGTGAGTGTGTGAGTGTGCAAGTAGGAACATGTATGAGGGTGTGGTGTGTGTGAGGGTGTATGAACGTGTGTGTGGATGTGTGGCAGTGAATTTGTGTTTGTGTGAGTGTGAGTATGAATGGAGTGTGTGGGTGTGAGTGTGCAAGTAGGAACGTGTGTGTGAGTAGGACCACATGTGAGTGTGTGGGTGTGTGGGGGTGAGTGTGTGTGTGAGTGTATGAATGTGTGTGGATGTGTGTGGGG
>NW_022594884.1:0-1110 GCF_004348235.1 Phoca vitulina
TTTTTCACCATTTAATATAATGTTAGCTGCAGGGTTTTCATAGACAATCTTCATCAGGTTGATAAAGTTTCCCTCTACTTCTAGTTTGCTTAGAGTTATTATCAAAAATGGTTGTTGGATTTTGTCAAATACTCTTTCTACATCAGTTGACATGATCATATGATTTCTCTTCGTTAGGCTGTTGATATGATGGATTACATTGATTGGTTTTTTATTGTGAAATCAGCCTTTCATAACTGCAATAAACCCTACTTGTTTGTGGTGTATAAATATTTTTACCCATTGTTGGATTTGATTTGC
Organism: Phoca vitulina; assembly: GCF_004348235.1. Taxonomy (NCBI): domain Eukaryota; kingdom Metazoa; phylum Chordata; class Mammalia; order Carnivora; family Phocidae; genus Phoca; species Phoca vitulina. The sequence continues at coordinate 301 of NW_022594884.1, forward strand.
TAATGATTAGTTTAGAATTTTGCATCCGTGCTCATGAGAGTTATCAGTCTGTATTTTGCCTTTCTTGTAATATCTATCTGGTTTTATTATTAAAGTTCTTCCTTTTTTTCTTTCTCCCTCTCTCCCTTCTTTGCATCCTTCCCTAGGGGCTCCTTCTCAGAGACCTCTGCATCTGGCTGCTAGTTCAACTGTACTGCATTGTTATACTGAAGCTCTGTGAGTGCGGTAGCAAGGTATGGGTGAGGGAAAGCATTTATAATCTTATGGGTTATTTTCAGCCTGTTAGTGGACCTGTTTATCTGGGCTATGGATGTTCACAAGTGTTTCTTCAGAGGTATAATTCCCCCTTCCCCTTCCACATGGCTTTGGCGAAACAGAAAGGCAAGTGGGAGTTGAAATGGGAAAAATTATTTTCTCCATCTGAGATAAGGCAAGATGGATATAGTTTTTCTGCCCCTTGGAAGGCAGTGCTATGTTATAGAGCCCTCTTGGGGAATATGTCACAATAAAGAATCTTCCCCTTCCCCTTCCAAAGTCACAAAAGGGACTTTGTGACTGTGAGAATCTGATGGAGTTCCTAGAGGTAAACTTGAGGGTTTCTCCAAGACTGAAGCAGCCAGGAGTTTTCCCTCTCACACCAGTCCACACTCAGCTTCCAGCAATTCATCAAAATTACCATGATGTGTTCCTACCAGTTTATGAGTCCAGCAGGTCTGCTCCAGGTATGTATACCTCAGCTGTGACTCCCTGCATTGGCTTTTCTCCCCAGTTTTGGAATGGCAGCTTGTCCTTTGATCTCTGTTCTCTGAG
>NW_022594885.1:0-1110 GCF_004348235.1 Phoca vitulina
TTATGTAAGACTGATGAATCACAGATCTGTACCCCTGAAACAAATAATACACTGTATGTTAGTATTAAAAAAGAAAAGAAAAGCAACCACTTTCTGCAAGTCTTTTTTAATTTTCATTTTTACAATTACATTCTATCCTTTCATTGTATTTATTTTTGTATATATATATATATATATATATATATATATATATATATAAGTTTTTCTTTCTTTCCAATTTTGGGATGTACTTTTCTAACAAACAGACCAAAATACACACAGGATCCAGTGTATTTCTCTGTTCTATTCACCTGAGTATATTCTTATTTCTTTTTGTTTGTTTGTTTCTGGGTCTCTTCTAATTTGTTTAGTGTATATTTCACTGGGGTTGTTGTTGCTCTTTTAGTATTTTGTTCGCTCATTCATCTATTCTCTGGACAGAATGACAAGACGTAAAAACTCAGCTCAAATAAGAGAACTAGAGGCAGTAATGACTGCCAAGGACCTAATCTGTATGGATATAAGAGGTCAGAACTAGAGTTCAGAATAACGATGATAAAGATACTATCTGGGGTTGAAAAAAGTATAGAAGACACTAGAGAATCCCTTTCTGAAGAAATAAAAGAACTAAAATCTAATCAAGTCGATACCAAAAAGGCTATTAATGAGATACAATCAAATATCAAGGCTCTAAAAAAATAGAGGCTCTAACTGCTAGGATAAATGAGGCAGAAAGGAGAAGTAGTGATATACAAGACAAAATGACGGAGAATAAAGAAGCTGAGGAAAAAGAGAGATAAACTACTGGATCACGAGGTGAGATTTCAAGAGATAAGTGATACCATAAAGCGAAACAATAGTAGAATAATTGGGATCCCAGAAGAAGAGGAAGGGGTGGTGGCAGAAGGTATATTTGAGAGATTATAGTGGAGAACCTCCCTAATCTGGGGAAGGAAACAGGCATTCAAATGCAGGAGGCACAGAGAACCCCCTTCAACATCAATAAAAACAGGTCAACATCTCGACATATAGTAGTGAAGCCTGCAAATTTCAGAGACAAAGAGAAAATCCTGAAAGCAGCTCAGCACAAGAGGTCCTTAACCGACAAGGGTAGAAACATTAGACTGGCAG
>NW_022594886.1:0-1110 GCF_004348235.1 Phoca vitulina
AACATCCGCAAATCAATCAACGTGATACAATACATTAACAAAAGAAAAAACAAGAATCACATGATCCTCTCAATAGATGCAGAAAAAGCATTTGACAAAGTACAGCATCCTTTCTTGATCAAAACTCTTCAGAGTATAGGGATAGAGGGTACATACCTCAATATCATAAAAGCCATCTATGAAAAACCTACAGCGAATATCATTCTCAATGGGGAAAAACTGAGAGCTTTCCCCCTAAGGTCAGGAACGCGGCAGGGATGTCCACTATCACCACTGCTATTCAACATAGTATTGGAAGTCCTAGCCACAGCAATCAGACAACAAAAAGAAATCAAAGGCATCCAAATTGGCAAAGAAGAAGTCAAACTCTCACTCTTTGCAGATGATATGATACTTTATGTGGAAAATCCCAAAGACTCCACCCCAAAACTGCTAGAACTCATACAGGAATTCAGTCAAGTGGCAGGATATAAAATCAATGCACAGAAGTCAGTGGCATTCCTATACACCAACAACAAGTCAGAAGAAAGAGAAATTAAGGAGTCGATCCCATTTACAATTGCACCCAAAACCATAAGATACCTAGGAATAAATCTAACCAAAGAGGCAAAGGATCTGTACTCAGAAAACTATAAAATACTCATGAAAGAAATTGAGGAAGACACAAAGAAATGGAAAAACGTTCCATGCTCATGGATTGGAAGAACAAATATTGTGAAGATGTCAATCCTACCTAGAGCAATCTACACATTCAATGCAATCCCCATCAAAATACCATCCACTTTCTTCAAAGAAATGGAACAAATAATCCTAAAATTTGTATGGAACCAGAAAAGACCCCGCATAGCCAGAGGAATGTTGAAAAAGAAAAGCAAAGCTGGCGGCATCACAATTCCGGACTTCCAGCTCTACTACAAAGCTGTCATCATCAAGACAGTATGGTACTGGCACAAAAACAGACACATAGATCAATGGAACAGAATAGAGAGCCCAGAAATGGACCCTCAACTCTATGGTCAACTAATCTTTGACAAAGCAGGAAAGAATGTCCAATGGAAAAAAGACAGTCTCTTCAACAAATGGTGTTGGGAAAATTGGACAGCCACATGC
>NW_022594887.1:0-1109 GCF_004348235.1 Phoca vitulina
GACTTCCAGCAGCAGGGGGATATAGAAGAGACTAGAAGCAAATGCAAAAAAACAGCTCAGGAGTGAGAATTACATCCTTTTTACTTTGTCATTTATCACTTTTCCCATTTTATAATTTTTCTGCAGTGAATAGACGTACATCATATATATTATACATCATGCATACACATCAGAATCATAATGTAAATGCTTTATTTACACTTTAAAAAAGGAGGAGATGGTGGGAAAGTCAGCAACTCAGGGCTCAGAGCTGGAAGGGCTGGGCACTCTGGGCAGGGGACTCAGAGCCTTTGCTCCATGTCTCAGGACCCTGCTTTCTGGGGGGCCAGGCAGGGTCTTTTCCTTCGTTTTTTTTTTTTTGGGAGGTGCTCATTGTTTCATTTAGTACTATCGTGTCAGGTTTAATGCTTTCAAGCTGATGGTTTTTCTACATTTCAAGCTATTTCAGTGGGAGAATTTGTCCATGCAGCCCACCTGTTTCACAAATACAAATTCAAAGGCCAAATAGTTCAGTGAAAAGATAATTGGCCCTAAAGTAGAAGTTCAGAATCTGAGTCTTCATTTATGGTCTGAGGATGATCTGTCAGGGGTTAGGGATTTTAAAGTAGTGTATTTTTTGAAAACTCTATTCATGCACATACAAGAGATTCAATAGATACTCACAAATGTACAAAAATAAAGAAGTCGCATGGTAACCCCTCATCCCCCAGTCCCCGAAGTTCTCTACCCCAAATCCAGCACAGTCATGTGTCTTATCAGAAAAATACATCTGTGCCCTAATGTCTACTGTTACATCAGGAAACATGCTCAGGACACAGACTGGGAGAAAATATTTGCAAATCCCATATCTAATAAAGGACTTGCTATAGAATACTCAAAACCCTTAAAAAAGGACCAATAAGAAAAGAACTCATTTTTTCTTTTTTTAAATTTTGTTCAGTTAGCCACTGTATAGTACATCATTAGTTTTTGATGTAGTGTTCAGTGATTCATTAATTACATATAAAAGAACTCATTTAAAAAATGAGCAAAAATGGGGGTCGGGGCTGGGAGGTGTGCGGGGGTGGGACTAGAAACTCGGGGGAGGAGCTTGAGCGCCAGCCCCTAGC
>NW_022594888.1:0-1109 GCF_004348235.1 Phoca vitulina
CTGTGGAGAAGCTCTGGGCCGAATAAAACAGCAATCAGGGTGGCAACGGGCCATCACATAAGGAGAAAAAGACCAGGAAATAACAGTGCACAGTCATCTTACAAGGATGTTAATGAGCACAAGACTATTAGCAAGGGGAAACCATGACCAAGTCAAAACAACATGGAAAATAGAGGGTTCTTCCCAGAAACTGTGGGAATTCTAACAATCTACATATGTGCATGAGCTAGATTTGCAAAATGGCCAAGCAAAGAGTGATAGCCATATTTCTCGGGAAAAGTCAGTAAATTCCTATCAGAGGACGCGTTCATTCATCAGGAAAATTTCAGAGTGACCTCTGAGTGTGCAAAGACATGCTCCCTCTAGAATATGGCCTGAGGGGACAAGACCCTGACTTTCTCTGGTAGATAAAAGTGCAGATTTTGAGTTTCAGAACAAAGGGAGGCTGCATCATAAATGAAGGTCATCCGAGGGGGTCCAGAGAGAGAAAGAGAACCCAATTCTATGCAGGCCATAACGTGGAGACCTGGAAGCCCACTCAGAAGCATAGAGACTCTGGGAAGCAGGAAGCAATGGATGCCTGTGTCTCAATTTTGGGCTCTTTGCTCTGAAGTAATGTAATCCCTCTAGACTGTCACACATGACCACCTCAACATGGGTGTGTCTGGAGGGGGTAATCCAGAATAGAGCAAATTGGGTAGAAGTACCGTCCAGTCCATACTTCTCGATGACACTCATTCCACAACCCTCAACTTGAGGGCGCATTTATTCTTTTTTTGTACCATATCTACAAATTATTTATTAGTCATCTGTATATATTCATGTTCAAATTGATATGAGTAGATTAAAATACTTTGGAATGAAGCACTTCACAGTTAACTTTGCAAATATTTTTTTCTTCATAAATTCTAAATATTGGAATAATAAGATTTCTATTTTTCTGTTATGTTACATTAGTCAACATACCGTACATCATTAGTTTTTGATGTAGTGTTCCATGATTCATTGTTGGCATATAACACCCAGTGCTCCATGCAATACATGCCCTCCTTAATACCCATCACCAGCCAACCCATCCACTCACCCTCCTCTCCTCTGAAACCCTCAGT
>NW_022594889.1:0-1109 GCF_004348235.1 Phoca vitulina
CTAGCTTTACTACAATGTATCCACATGTGCTCCCTGAATCCGGGATGTCATGGCTTCCTTAAATTTGGGGAAATTACCAGACATTTGTCTTTGAATGTTATTCTTCCAAAATTCATCCAAGTTTCTACTTCTGGAATGCCTATGAGATGCACTTAATAACTACTTACCCCATTCCCTAAGTCTCTTTGCCTCACTCTCATCCTATTTTTGTCTTTATCCTTCTATGAGGCGTTCTGTCTTATTTCTTTCACCTATCTTCTAGTTCACGCATTCTCTCTATCTGGTGTGTCTCCTTTGTTGTGTAAACTTGTGTGGATCTTTTAATCTAGCGGTTCCTATTTTCAAGACTAGAAAACCATTTAAGACATTTTTGATAACTAGTCGCTTCCTACTCATATTTGACATGTCTTGTAATTATTTTTTAAAGATTTTACTTATTTATGTGTCAGAGAGAGAGAGCGCGCACAAGCAGGGGGAGCGGCAGGCAGAGGGAGAAGCAGGCTCCCCGCTGAGCAGGGAGCCCGATGTGGGACTCGATCCCAGGACCCTGGGATCATGACCGGAGCTGAAGGCAGATGCTTAACCGACGGAGCCACCCAGGCGTCCCTCTTGTAGTTATTTATATAAACGTTTTAGCCGTTTTTTAAAGTTGGCATTTGGTAATAATACTTTGGAACTTTCCAGCTTGGTTTCTTGTTTGATTTTGAGAAGGGTGGCTTGTTTTGGGATTGTGTGCGTGTGTAGGAGGACTTTATCTGCAAGAATCCTGTAACAACCTCAATTAAGGTTACTCCTCCGGGAAGGATTAGAAGTGCATTTGCCATGTGTCTGCATTTGTGACCGGGAACTGTTGGCATCATGCTGGTAATGCTAACCTGAACCCCAGAGCTACACCAGAACACTCGTGTGAATGCACATTCTCAGGGAAAATTTTTCTTTCCCCTCACTCAGAACTAAGGACCGGGAATAGAATTTTCCTTGGCACCTCCTTTTCCCAGTAGGAAACAGTCCAGTTTTCTCAAAGTTTGTAGTCATTCAAGGACCACTTCATGCAAAGCCGAGTATGTACTGCGATGGGTCTTACTTGCTCAGGCCCATGTAGCAAGCGG
>NW_022594890.1:0-1109 GCF_004348235.1 Phoca vitulina
CTAGCTTTACTACAATGTATCCACATGTGCTCCCTGAATCCGGGATGTCATGGCTTCCTTAAATTTGGGGAAATTACCAGACATTTGTCTTTGAATGTTATTCTTCCAAAATTCATCCAAGTTTCTGCTTCTGGAATGCCTATGAGATGCACTTAATAACTACTTACCCCATTCCCTAAGTCTCTTTGCCTCACTCTCATCCTATTTTTGTCTTTATCCTTCTATGAGGGGTTCTGTCTTATTTCTTTCACCTATCTTCTAGTTCACGCATTCTCTCTATCTTGTGTGTCTCCTTTGTTGTGTAAACTTGTGTGGATCTTTTAATCTAGCGGTTCCTATTTTCAAGACTAGAAAACCATTTAAGACATTTTTGATAACTAGTCGCTTCCTACTCATATTTGACATGTCTTGTAATTATTTTTTAAAGATTTTACTTATTTATGTGTCAGAGAGAGAGAGCGCGCACAAGCAGGGGGAGCGGCAGGCAGAGGGAGAAGCAGGCTCCCCGCTGAGCAGGGAGCCCGATGTGGGACTCGATCCCAGGACCCTGGGATCATGACCGGAGCTGAAGGCAGATGCTTAACCGACGGAGCCACCCAGGCGTCCCTCTTGTAGTTATTTATATAAACGTTTTAGCCGTTTTTTAAAGTTGGCATTTGGTAATAATACTTTGGAACTTTCCAGCTTGGTTTCTTGTTTGATTTTGAGAAGGGTGGCTTGTTTTGGGATTGTGTGCGTGTGTAGGAGGACTTTATCTGCAAGAATCCTGTAACAACCTCAATTAAGGTTACTCCTCCGGGAAGGATTAGAAGTGCATTTGCCATGTGTCTGCATTTGTGACCGGGAACTGTTGGCATCATGCTGGTAATGCTAACCTGAACCCCAGAGCTACACCAGGACACTCGTGTGAATGCACATTCTCAGGGAAAATTTTTCTTTCCCCTCACTCAGAACTAAGGACCGGGAATAGAATTTTCCTTGGCACCTCCTTTTCCCAGTAGGAAACAGTCCAGTTTTCTCAAAGTTTGTAGTCATTCAAGGACCACTTCATGCAAAGCCGAGTATGTACTGCGATGGGTCTTACTTGCTCAGGCCCATGTAGCAAGCGG
>NW_022594891.1:0-1108 GCF_004348235.1 Phoca vitulina
TCATTTTTCACTTAAAAATGAATACAGATAGGGGCGCCTGGGTGGCTTAGTACATTAACCGTCTGCATTCAGCTCAGGTCATGACCCCAGGGTCGTGGGATTGGGTTCCTCATGGGGCGCCCTGCTCAGCGTGGGGCCTTTTTCTCCCTCTTCTGCTGCTCACCCGCTCTTTCTCTCTCTGACAAATAAGTAAAATCCTTTTTAAAACATGCTTATAAATAGAGGTGCCTGGGTGGCGCACTCGGTTGATTGTCCAACTCTTAGTTTCAGCTCAGGTGGTGATCTTGGGGTCCTGAGATCGACCCCCTACCCTGTTGGGCTACATGCTCCGCAGGCAGTCTGCCTGGGAGTCTCTCTCCCTTTACCCCTCTCAATAGCCCCCCTTTTTGTCTCTAGGGTAGATAAATAAATATTTTAAAAAAATAAAAATCAATACAAATAAACCTCTACTACTTTCTTCCTGCACCCCATTATTTCCCCTTGTCCAACTCTTCGCGGTCTGCCCTGTATCAGTACGCATCTTCCATAAGCTTCCATAAGCTGGTCTCCTCAGCCACCCACTTTCAGTCCCGATGTCTCAGAACGTTGCTCTCCAATTTTTTTATATGTCAGTTTATGTTATTATTCCCTTTTGAGAAAAACTAGATAGGCCCTAATTCCGGTAAGTATTTGCTGACCTACCATTAACCAGACCCTGAGCTCACAGCAAGGCAGGGAGGGAGGCGGGGCCGCACCCTGGCTGAGCCAGCCCTGCCCGCACCCCGGCGCCCCTCGGACCTCTGTTCCCGTGCAGATTCCCTGGATGAGGGAAAGGATTTTCACCCTCCTGGCTTCATTGGCAGTGGAGGAGGACTGCTGCCAGGAGTGTGGGCTTCTCCCCGCCCCGGCCAGGCACGGCTGAAGGGGCCGTGGAGCCACGGAGAAGAGGGGCTCCAGACCCTGCGGGCACACAGGCACAAGCCGGGGCCCGGCCTTTCCATCGCGCCCAGCCCTTCATCCCTCTGAGCCTCGAGTTCTTCCCGGGGGCATTCTGTTCGAGAACTCCCACCTCACAGACCCTAGGGAGGACACAGCAAGGTTGGCATCTGGAAGGTGCCCAGCTCTCTGC
>NW_022594892.1:0-1106 GCF_004348235.1 Phoca vitulina
AACTAATCTCCACAAGGGCAGCACATTTTCCCTCTTCTTAGTCTCACTGAGCTGTCCCAGATGTAAACATAGCGTGTCCTGTATGTGGCACACGACAATTATCAGGTGAATGAATGGGCAGCTAGAGGACCTCCCTCTTCTAGATGCGCCTCAGGCTCAGCTGATCCGTGGCAGCTCCCCCTCTCCGCCTGGTGCGCCCACCTCGCCATCCGGGCTGCCTCTCTCTTCTCACAGGGCTGCCCTCCCCTCCCTCTCTCTGCTCAGTCCCCCCTCCCCCACACCATGTCTCCCGCACACGGCACACAGAGTTCTCTCTTCAGAAACACTGTACTGAGGCTTTTTGGGGCCTTTTCTCCAACCACATAGAAATCTACGTTAGACTCTGCTTTATAAATCCAAGAACTTGGATCGGAGCCGGCACTAAGATCAATGAAGTAAGGGCGGGGGGAGAGGACAGAGCAGCAGGGAAGACAGAAACTAACTGAAGTTTAATAAGGATGAGAAACTGGGCGCCTGGGTGGCTCAGTTGGTTAAGCGACTGCCTTCGGCTCAGGTCATGATCCTGAAGTCCCGGGATCGAGTCCCGCATCGGGCTCCCTGCTCGGCAGGGAGTCTGCTTCTCCCTCTGACCCTCCCCCCTCTCATGTGCTGTCTCTCTCATTCTCTCTCTCTCAAATAAATAAATAAAATCTTTAAAAAAAAAAAATAAGGATGAGAAACTGATTCCTCCTCTCTCTACCTCTAGAATCTAAAGAATTAGCTAGAAAACAGCTCTAGAGGGAGGGGAAGACATGGATGAACCTGAAAGTTCATCCCTCCATACCACAGAACTCGTGTGTGCAGGGACAACCTAGGCCTGAGGGGACCACAGCCCAAAGGACACCCGCTGCTGTAACCGACGGGGTCACCCAGGGAGAATGGATAAGAACTCGTACACAAGAGCAGGAACAGGCCTGATGCTCTAGAGGAACAATGAAACAAACACCCAAAAATGGGGGCTATACCCCAACCCAGGCCTGAGCATAGACTGACCCAGTCACAGGAAGCTCTTGCTGCATAAGGTCTTGGTGACAGGTGATGTCCAAGTCCCTGTGATCACAGGTCCT
>NW_022594893.1:0-1105 GCF_004348235.1 Phoca vitulina
AAGAAAAAAGAAGAAATTTGTTTTTGTCATGGAGCCCAAAGATAAAAATGCAACCAGTTTATAGGAAGGAATTAGGACTAAGAGATGGACAACCATCAAGACTTTCACCCTATTTCTCATTTCTGTTTTCTGTAAATCTACATTTATTTTTCTCTCTCTGCAGACTAGCTTTCTAAAGCTGCCTCACTGCTAGTCAATTTTTTTAAATATACATTTCCTAGGGGCCAGCCCAATTCCAAATTCCCAGGAGAGTACCTTTAATTGGCCTACTGTTGATCTAGCACACACTTGTATATCAATCAAATGGTGATGAGGGACCAGGACAATGGGAATCCAACAGGCCAACCCCTCTAGGTACAGGAGTAATTAAAGGGCATATGGGATTGTGTGTCCTTCAGAGTTAGAGTAAGGTTAGAGTAAGGAAGAAATGATAGAGAAGTCTCCACATAAGGAAGTGTCAAAGACAAAAATGCAAAAGCAGCCCCAGTGCTGTAACATCTGATATGAATTAGATAGCATTTTAATCCCATATTCATATTAATTTTTTCCAAATTAATCTGTTGGAAACTTGGTAACTTTTTTTTTTTCAAGGAATTCATCCTGAAAATTATACTCATCTTTTTTTAAATCTAACTTAACTCTCATCAGTATTAGGATGGAATGTTCTAGCTCCTTGGCATAAGATTGACATTAGTTTGAGAATGGAAAACGTGAAGATCACTTGTTATTTTTGCTCTTTCTATTTACAAACTTTAATTTCAGGAATGCAGTGATTCTAGGGTCACCCAGACAGGAACAAAGGTGACCTGAGAACTTAAGTATTTTATGGAAAGACACCACATGAGCTCTGCCTCGCTTGACACAATTCCCTGGACTGAATAAAAAGAAATATATTTGAGCTCATAATATAATAGGAGCCAATAGGTTACCTTAAAATAGTCTGTAATATGAAATATATTATTCACTATGGAATCTACTATTAAGTGTTATGTGGTAGAATAGCTTTATATGCTACTGTAAATACCCAGATGGAAAAAGGAGGAAAGTAGAGTTCCAGAAGTTATAAGTACTGAGCTAGTGGACTGAGCTAGTAGATCTTGAGGCA
>NW_022594894.1:0-1105 GCF_004348235.1 Phoca vitulina
CAATCTCGTTACTGGTTATTGGCCTATTCAGGTTGTCAATTTCTTCCTGTTTCAGTCTTGGCAGCTTATAGGTTTCCAGGAAGGCCTCCATTTCATCCAGATTGCTCAGTTTATTGGCATAGAGTTGTTGATAGAAATTTCTAATAATTGTTTCTATTTCCTTGGTGTTAGTCGTGATCTGTCCCCTTTCATTCATAATTTTATTAATTTGGGTCCTTTCTCTTTTCTTTTGGATAAGTCTGGCCAGAGGTTTATCAATGTTATTAATTCTTACAAAGAACCAACTTCTAGTTTCGTTGATCTGATCTACTGTGTTTCTGGCTTCTAATTCATTGATTTCTGCTCTAATTTTAATTATTTATCTTCTAATGCGTGGCTTAGGCATCGTTTGTTGCTTTTTCTCTAGTTCTTTAAGGTGTAGAGTTAGTTGCTGAATTCAGGATTTTTCTATTTTTTTGAGTGAGGCTTGGATGGCTATGTATTTCCCCCTTAGGACCACCTTTGCAGTATCCCATAGGTTTTGGACCGATGTGTTTTCATTCTCATTGATTTCCATGAATTGTTTAAGTTCTTCTTTGATTTCCTGGTTGACCCAAACATTCTTGAGCAGAGTGGTCTTTAGCTTCCAAATGTTTGAATTTCTTCTAAGTTTTTTCCTGTGATTGAGTTCCATTTTTAAAGCACTATGGTCTGAGAATATGCAGGGAATAATCTCAATCTTTTGGTATCGGTTGAGACCTGATTTGTGACCCAGTATGTGGTCTATTCTGGAGAAAGTTCCATGTGTGCTCGAGTAGAATGAATATTCTGTTGTTTTAGGGTGGAATGTTCTGTAAATATCTATAAGGTCCATCTGGTCCAGTGTATCATTCAAAGCTCTTGTTTCCTTGTTGATTTTCTGCTTAGATGATCTGTCCATTGCTGAGAGTGGAGTATTGAGGTCTCCTACAATTAACGTATTGTTATCAATATGACTCTTTATTTTGGTTAACAGTTGGCTTATGTAGATGGCTGCTCCCATGTTGGGGGCATAGATATTCACAATTGTTAGATCTTCTTGTTGGATAGACCCTTTAAGAATGATATAGTGTCCTTCTGTGTCTCT
>NW_022594895.1:0-1105 GCF_004348235.1 Phoca vitulina
AAGAAAAAAGAAGAAATTTGTTTTTGTCATGGAGCCCAAAGATAAAAATGCAACCAGTTTATAGGAAGGAATTAGGACTAAGAGATGGACAACCATCAAGACTTTCACCCTATTTCTCATTTCTGTTTTCTGTAAATCTACATTTATTTTTCTCTCTCTGCAGACTAGCTTTCTAAAGCTGCCTCACTGCTAGTCAATTTTTTTAAATATACATTTCCTAGGGGCCAGCCCAATTCCAAATTCCCAGGAGAGTACCTTTAATTGGCCTACTGTTGATCTAGCACACACTTGTATATCAATCAAATGGTGATGAGGGACCAGGACAATGGGAATCCAACAGGCCAACCCCTCTAGGTACAGGAGTAATTAAAGGGCATATGGGATTGTGTGTCCTTCAGAGTTAGAGTAAGGTTAGAGTAAGGAAGAAATGATAGAGAAGTCTCCACATAAGGAAGTGTCAAAGACAAAAATGCAAAAGCAGCCCCAGTGCTGTAACATCTGATATGAATTAGATAGCATTTTAATCCCATATTCATATTAATTTTTTCCAAATTAATCTGTTGGAAACTTGGTAACTTTTTTTTTTTCAAGGAATTCATCCTGAAAATTATACTCATCTTTTTTTAAATCTAACTTAACTCTCATCAGTATTAGGATGGAATGTTCTAGCTCCTTGGCATAAGATTGACATTAGTTTGAGAATGGAAAACGTGAAGATCACTTGTTATTTTTGCTCTTTCTATTTACAAACTTTAATTTCAGGAATGCAGTGATTCTAGGGTCACCCAGACAGGAACAAAGGTGACCTGAGAACTTAAGTATTTTATGGAAAGACACCACATGAGCTCTGCCTCGCTTGACACAATTCCCTGGACTGAATAAAAAGAAATATATTTGAGCTCATAATATAATAGGAGCCAATAGGTTACCTTAAAATAGTCTGTAATATGAAATATATTATTCACTATGGAATCTACTATTAAGTGTTATGTGGTAGAATAGCTTTATATGCTACTGTAAATACCCAGATGGAAAAAGGAGGAAAGTAGAGTTCCAGAAGTTATAAGTACTGAGCTAGTGGACTGAGCTAGTAGATCTTGAGGCA
>NW_022594896.1:0-1105 GCF_004348235.1 Phoca vitulina
CCCCTCCTATTGAGGCGACTAATGTAAGTTATTGGGCTTATATACCTAACCCACCTATGATGGAACCTGCACCTTGGGGAAGTGCAGATATTCCCATTTATACCTCCCCGATGATACTTTCGCCTCCTTGGAAGAATCTGACTTATCTTAATCAGGATGACGGTACCTTTACCATATCTAATTTTGATAGGAAATTTTAGTTTTAATGATGGAATTAGCTGTATTAAATGTCGATTGTATTCTTGTATTAATAGTTCTATAGAATTTAAACCAGGATATTCTCTTATGATTTTGCAACAACGCTCTCATATTTGGCTTCCGGTAAATTTAGAACGTCTATGGGCTCAAAATCCAGTGGATGCTCTGGTATTGGAATTTTTCAGAAAAGTTTTAAAACGAACTAAACGATTGATTGGTATTGTTGTAGCAGTCATTCTAAGTTTAATTACGGTAACCACATTAGCCACTGTCTCTGGAATTGCGCTACATACATCTTTACAAACTAAACATTTTGTAGAAAATTGGCACCGTGATTCACAGGATCTTTGGCTTTCCCAAACTATGATTGATACTCGTTTGCAAACGCAGATAGATGTTCTTAGACAAACTGTTAGTTGGTTAGGGAAGAAGGTTTTAACAATTGAAAGACAAATTTGGTTGCGTTGTGATTGGAATTCCACATCCTTTTGTATTACTAATTTAAGATATAATGAATCTCAACATGATTGGAGTATTATCCAGAAATATTTAGAGGGCAATTCATCGGCGACAGATATGATTAATAATTTGCATACTAATATTCAGGAGATATTTGGAAAACCCTTTGAGAATGAGGATGCTGCCATATTGGCTCAGTCATTTTTGAAGCAATTTGAAGGACTAGACCCGAAGGGAATTATTCAAAGCTTAGGGCATACCGCTGGAGGAATCGGAATTTCATTAATTTTTGTTATATGCTGTTTTCTGTGCATGTATGTATGTTTCGTTCGACCTTCCCGGAAGTCTATAGCCACTCTCTGGTGGGCGTTTCTTTTTAAACAAAGGAAAAAAGAAGGAATTGAGGCCAACACAGGCATGTGAGCCCTCTGTGGCCGTGATTGTTTGT
>NW_022594897.1:0-1104 GCF_004348235.1 Phoca vitulina
CACGCGTTACTTCATTTAATCTTCAAACAAGTTCTATGAGGTATAGTATCTTATCTCCATTTGACAGATGAGGAAATGAAGCTGCTTACCAAGCTGCAGAGCTATTAAGTGGTAAAGCTAGGATTCAAATCCGGATCCACCTGATTCCAAAGAAGATGCCAAAAACCCCCAGGCCAGTGTTTTTCAAACACTGGGTCATGAAATCAATTTATAGCACTTCAGTTTTAACGTATGTGAACACAGAATACAAACTATGAGAGTCCCCCCAGTAAGGGTAAGGTTGTTTTATTTTTTTTTTCCAATTTTATATTATCCTGGTACTGTGGTAAAAAAGGGCATAAAAAGCATTTTATTTGGCCGAACCGCTCCCCAGGTGTGTGTGCGATGTGTGTGCACCTGAGGGTGCAGGGGGAGAGGGAGTTCAGAGTGGAAAGTAGGAAGCGGAAAAGAAGGATATAGTGAACCTTAGAACCGTAAGGACTCCTGGAAAACAGACGTGAGAAGCACGAGAGAATTTTAACAACAAGTGCCTGGCATGAAAATACCGTGTTCAGAGCTAAGATCATAGGACGCTGAATCTGAGGGTGGGGTTTGAGACCCACCCAGTTGGCTAACCTTAATACGTCTCTGCCTACAGTATTCACATCACTCTGCACACTCTGGTGGGACCCTGGAGGATGAAGTCAACAATTACCAGTCATGAAATCAGGAAGACATTTTAACATTGGGATGAGCACCAGACCCAGAGAAGACATGCCTCTTAGTGTACATGTTACCTGCACCAATGCAAAACCGATTTCAAAAAGTTTTATGAAACTTCAGGAGCGTTAATACGCAAGGGAAATCAATTGTGAGATTGCATGAGATTCTACACTCCTCACACCGACCTTTGTACCCTTTTGGCAAAAGTTAAAAATTCCAGTTCAAAATTACGTGAGTTGAGAGGAAGAAGGCTGGAGTTGAAAACCGAAAATCTGCGCCATCATCATCGCCCTCCTTGTCCCCATCACCTTGTCCAAGTGCTTCCTAGGAATCAGACCCTAGGCCAGGGGCTTTTCACGCGTTACTTCATTTAATCTTCAAACAAGTTCTATGAGGTATAGT
>NW_022594898.1:0-1104 GCF_004348235.1 Phoca vitulina
ATCCAAGATGCTCAAAAAACAGTAAGTAGTATAAATACCCAAAATCTACACTTACACATATTCAAACTCAGAAAATTAAAGACAAAGAGGAAATCTTGAAAGAAACCAAGGGAGGGGTATCCCACCTACCTACAGAGAAACAACAAATAAGAAGTACACTGGACTTCTCTTTAGAAACCACGTAAAGCAAGAAGAAGCTGGAGTGAAACATTTAAAGTGCTAAATGAAAAAACAAAAACAAAAGCACCAATGTAGAATTCTGTATCCAGCCACATTATTCTTCAAAAATAAAGGAGAAATAGACTTTCTGAGACAAACTATAATTGAGTGAATTTGTCACCAATAGACCTACCTTGCAAGAAATGTTAAAAGACATTCTTCTAAGAGAAGAAAAATGACATAGGTCAGAAACCTGGATGTACATAAATTTAAAAATAACACATTGGAGAAGGAATAAATGGAGCTGAAATAAAATATTTTTCTTATTTTTAATTTATCTAACAGATAACAATTTGTACAAAATAATAATAGTAATCATGTACTTGATAATTATAGCTTATGGCTAAGTAAAATAAATGACAGTGATGTTACAAAGAATGGGAGGGAAAAACTGGGAATTCTTTGTTATAAGGTGCCTGCACTACCTGTGATGTAGCATAGTGTTATTTAAAAGTGGACTTGAATTAATTGCAAATGTATATTGCAAACTCTAGAGCACTAAGAAAAGTTTTTGAAAAAAGTATAGTTGATACACTAAGACAAGAGGAAATGCAATCATATAAAATGCTCAATTAAAACTGGAGAAGGTGGAAAAAAATAGAAGACAAAAAAAAGAAACAAGGAATAAGGACAAGAAAGAGAAAACAGTTGTTAAGTATGGTAGATATTAATCCAACCATAGCAATAATTACTTTAAGTGTGAATGGGGTAAGCACACCAATTCAAAGAAAGAGACTATCATAATGAATAAAAAACAAAACCCAACTATATGTTGTCTACAAAAAAACAAAACTATTACAGTTACCTTCAGTGAGATAAGGAAATAAGAAGTAACTCTTGGAAATTAAAGATATGATAAAAGCAATTAAAAATTCAATCAATGTG
>NW_022594899.1:0-1104 GCF_004348235.1 Phoca vitulina
ATCCAAGATGCTCAAAAAACAGTAAGTAGTATAAATACCCAAAATCTACACTTACACATATTCAAACTCAGAAAATTAAAGACAAAGAGGAAATCTTGAAAGAAACCAAGGGAGGGGTATCCCACCTACCTACAGAGAAACAACAAATAAGAAGTACACTGGACTTCTCTTTAGAAACCACGTAAAGCAAGAAGAAGCTGGAGTGAAACATTTAAAGTGCTAAATGAAAAAACAAAAACAAAAGCACCAATGTAGAATTCTGTATCCAGCCACATTATTCTTCAAAAATAAAGGAGAAATAGACTTTCTGAGACAAACTATAATTGAGTGAATTTGTCACCAATAGACCTACCTTGCAAGAAATGTTAAAAGACATTCTTCTAAGAGAAGAAAAATGACATAGGTCAGAAACCTGGATGTACATAAATTTAAAAATAACACATTGGAGAAGGAATAAATGGAGCTGAAATAAAATATTTTTCTTATTTTTAATTTATCTAACAGATAACAATTTGTACAAAATAATAATAGTAATCATGTACTTGATAATTATAGCTTATGGCTAAGTAAAATAAATGACAGTGATGTTACAAAGAATGGGAGGGAAAAACTGGGAATTCTTTGTTATAAGGTGCCTGCACTACCTGTGATGTAGCATAGTGTTATTTAAAAGTGGACTTGAATTAATTGCAAATGTATATTGCAAACTCTAGAGCACTAAGAAAAGTTTTTGAAAAAAGTATAGTTGATACACTAAGACAAGAGGAAATGCAATCATATAAAATGCTCAATTAAAACTGGAGAAGGTGGAAAAAAATAGAAGACAAAAAAAAGAAACAAGGAATAAGGACAAGAAAGAGAAAACAGTTGTTAAGTATGGTAGATATTAATCCAACCATAGCAATAATTACTTTAAGTGTGAATGGGGTAAGCACACCAATTCAAAGAAAGAGACTATCATAATGAATAAAAAACAAAACCCAACTATATGTTGTCTACAAAAAAACAAAACTATTACAGTTACCTTCAGTGAGATAAGGAAATAAGAAGTAACTCTTGGAAATTAAAGATATGATAAAAGCAATTAAAAATTCAATCAATGTG
>NW_022594900.1:0-1104 GCF_004348235.1 Phoca vitulina
ATCCAAGATGCTCAAAAAACAGTAAGTAGTATAAATACCCAAAATCTACACTTACACATATTCAAACTCAGAAAATTAAAGACAAAGAGGAAATCTTGAAAGAAACCAAGGGAGGGGTATCCCACCTACCTACAGAGAAACAACAAATAAGAAGTACACTGGACTTCTCTTTAGAAACCACGTAAAGCAAGAAGAAGCTGGAGTGAAACATTTAAAGTGCTAAATGAAAAAACAAAAACAAAAGCACCAATGTAGAATTCTGTATCCAGCCACATTATTCTTCAAAAATAAAGGAGAAATAGACTTTCTGAGACAAACTATAATTGAGTGAATTTGTCACCAATAGACCTACCTTGCAAGAAATGTTAAAAGACATTCTTCTAAGAGAAGAAAAATGACATAGGTCAGAAACCTGGATGTACATAAATTTAAAAATAACACATTGGAGAAGGAATAAATGGAGCTGAAATAAAATATTTTTCTTATTTTTAATTTATCTAACAGATAACAATTTGTACAAAATAATAATAGTAATCATGTACTTGATAATTATAGCTTATGGCTAAGTAAAATAAATGACAGTGATGTTACAAAGAATGGGAGGGAAAAACTGGGAATTCTTTGTTATAAGGTGCCTGCACTACCTGTGATGTAGCATAGTGTTATTTAAAAGTGGACTTGAATTAATTGCAAATGTATATTGCAAACTCTAGAGCACTAAGAAAAGTTTTTGAAAAAAGTATAGTTGATACACTAAGACAAGAGGAAATGCAATCATATAAAATGCTCAATTAAAACTGGAGAAGGTGGAAAAAAATAGAAGACAAAAAAAAGAAACAAGGAATAAGGACAAGAAAGAGAAAACAGTTGTTAAGTATGGTAGATATTAATCCAACCATAGCAATAATTACTTTAAGTGTGAATGGGGTAAGCACACCAATTCAAAGAAAGAGACTATCATAATGAATAAAAAACAAAACCCAACTATATGTTGTCTACAAAAAAACAAAACTATTACAGTTACCTTCAGTGAGATAAGGAAATAAGAAGTAACTCTTGGAAATTAAAGATATGATAAAAGCAATTAAAAATTCAATCAATGTG
>NW_022594901.1:0-1104 GCF_004348235.1 Phoca vitulina
CCACATTGCTCAGTTTATTGGCATATAGTTATTGATAATAATTTCTAATAATTGTTTCTATTTCCTTGGTGCTAGTCATGATCTCTCTCCTTTCATTC
The DNA here is from genome assembly GCF_004348235.1 of Phoca vitulina. Lineage (NCBI taxonomy): Eukaryota > Metazoa > Chordata > Mammalia > Carnivora > Phocidae > Phoca > Phoca vitulina. The sequence continues at coordinate 99 of NW_022594901.1, forward strand.
ATAATTTAATTAATTTTGGGTCCTTTCTCTTTTCTGTTGGATAAGTCTGGCCAGTGGTTCATCGATCTTATTAATTCTTTCAAAGAACCAGCTTCTAGTTTTGTTGATCTTATCTACTGTGTTTCTGGTTTCTAATTCATTGATCTCTGCTCTAATCTTAATTATTTGTCTTCTAATGCACGGCTTAGGCATCGTTTGTTGCTTTTTCTCTAGTTCTTTAAGGTGCAGAGTTAGTTGGTGAATTTGGGATTTTTCTGTTTTTTTGAGTCAGGCATGGATGGCTATGTATTTCCCCCATAGGACCACCTTTGCAGTATCCCATAGGTTTTGGACAGATGTGTTTTCATTCTCATTGGTTTCCATGAATTGTTTAAGTTCTTCTTTGATTTCCTGGTTGACCCAAACATTCTTGAGCAGAGTGGTCTTTAGCTTCCAAGTGTTTGAATTTCTGCCAATTTTTTTCTTGTGATTGAGTTCCAGCTTTAAAGCATTATGGTTTGAGAATACTCAGGGAATAATCTCAATCTTTTGGTATCGGTTGAGACCTTACTTGTGACCCAGGATGTGGTCTATTCTGGAGAGAGTTCCGTGTGCACTTGAGAAGAATGAGTATTCTGTTGTTTTAGGGTGGAATGTTCTGTATATATCTATGAGGTCCATCTGGTCCAGTGTGTCATTCAAAGCTCTTGTTTCTTTGTTGCTTTTCTGCTTAGATGATCTGTCTATTGCTGAGAATGGAGTATTGAGGTCTCCTACAATTAATGGATTGTTATCAGTATGACTCTTTTTTTGGTTAACAGTTGGCTTACGTAGTTGGCTGCTCCTATGTTGGGGGCATAGATATTTACAATTGTTAGATCTTCTTGTTGGATAGACCCTTTAAGAATGACACTGTGTCCTTCTGTGTCTCTAACTACAGTCTTTAGTTTAAAATCTAATTTGTCTGATATAAGAATTGCTACCCCAGCTTTCTTTTGAGGTCCGCTGGCATGGAAGATGGATCTCC
>NW_022594902.1:0-1104 GCF_004348235.1 Phoca vitulina
CACGCGTTACTTCATTTAATCTTCAAACAAGTTCTATGAGGTATAGTATCTTATCTCCATTTGACAGATGAGGAAATGAAGCTGCTTACCAAGCTGCAGAGCTATTAAGTGGTAAAGCTAGGATTCAAATCCGGATCCACCTGATTCCAAAGAAGATGCCAAAAACCCCCAGGCCAGTGTTTTTCAAACACTGGGTCATGAAATCAATTTATAGCACTTCAGTTTTAACGTATGTGAACACAGAATACAAACTATGAGAGTCCCCCCAGTAAGGGTAAGGTTGTTTTATTTTTTTTTTCCAATTTTATATTATCCTGGTACTGTGGTAAAAAAGGGCATAAAAAGCATTTTATTTGGCCGAACCGCTCCCCAGGTGTGTGTGCGATGTGTGTGCACCTGAGGGTGCAGGGGGAGGGGGAGTTCAGAGTGGAAAGTAGGAAGCGGAAGAGAAGGATATAGTGAACCTTAGAACCGTAAGGACTCCTGGAAAACAGACGTGAGAAGCACGAGAGAATTTTAACAACAAGTGCCTGGCATGAAAATACCGTGTTCAGAGCTAAGATCATAGGACGCTGAATCTGAGGGTGGGGTTTGAGACCCACCCAGTTGGCTAACCTTAATACGTCTCTGCCTACAGTATTCACATCACTCTGCACACTCTGGTGGGACCCTGGAGGATGAAGTCAACAATTACCAGTCATGAAATCAGGAAGACATTTTAACATTGGGATGAGCACCAGACCCAGAGAAGACATGCCTCTTAGTGTACATGTTACCTGCACCAATGCAAAACCGATTTCAAAAAGTTTTATGAAACTTCAGGAGCGTTAATACGCAAGGGAAATCAATTGTGAGATTGCATGAGATTCTACACTCCTCACACCGACCTTTGTACCCTTTTGGCAAAAGTTAAAAATTCCAGTTCAAAATTACGTGAGTTGAGAGGAAGAAGGCTGGAGTTGAAAACCGAAAATCTGCGCCATCATCATCGCCCTCCTTGTCCCCATCACCTTGTCCAAGTGCTTCCTAGGAATCAGACCCTAGGCCAGGGGCTTTTCACGCGTTACTTCATTTAATCTTCAAACAAGTTCTATGAGGTATAGT
>NW_022594903.1:0-1104 GCF_004348235.1 Phoca vitulina
ATCCAAGATGCTCAAAAAACAGTAAGTAGTATAAATACCCAAAATCTACACTTACACATATTCAAACTCAGAAAATTAAAGACAAAGAGGAAATCTTGAAAGAAACCAAGGGAGGGGTATCCCACCTACCTACAGAGAAACAACAAATAAGAAGTACACTGGACTTCTCTTTAGAAACCACGTAAAGCAAGAAGAAGCTGGAGTGAAACATTTAAAGTGCTAAATGAAAAAACAAAAACAAAAGCACCAATGTAGAATTCTGTATCCAGCCACATTATTCTTCAAAAATAAAGGAGAAATAGACTTTCTGAGACAAACTATAATTGAGTGAATTTGTCACCAATAGACCTACCTTGCAAGAAATGTTAAAAGACATTCTTCTAAGAGAAGAAAAATGACATAGGTCAGAAACCTGGATGTACATAAATTTAAAAATAACACATTGGAGAAGGAATAAATGGAGCTGAAATAAAATATTTTTCTTATTTTTAATTTATCTAACAGATAACAATTTGTACAAAATAATAATAGTAATCATGTACTTGATAATTATAGCTTATGGCTAAGTAAAATAAATGACAGTGATGTTACAAAGAATGGGAGGGAAAAACTGGGAATTCTTTGTTATAAGGTGCCTGCACTACCTGTGATGTAGCATAGTGTTATTTAAAAGTGGACTTGAATTAATTGCAAATGTATATTGCAAACTCTAGAGCACTAAGAAAAGTTTTTGAAAAAAGTATAGTTGATACACTAAGACAAGAGGAAATGCAATCATATAAAATGCTCAATTAAAACTGGAGAAGGTGGAAAAAAATAGAAGACAAAAAAAAGAAACAAGGAATAAGGACAAGAAAGAGAAAACAGTTGTTAAGTATGGTAGATATTAATCCAACCATAGCAATAATTACTTTAAGTGTGAATGGGGTAAGCACACCAATTCAAAGAAAGAGACTATCATAATGAATAAAAAACAAAACCCAACTATATGTTGTCTACAAAAAAACAAAACTATTACAGTTACCTTCAGTGAGATAAGGAAATAAGAAGTAACTCTTGGAAATTAAAGATATGATAAAAGCAATTAAAAATTCAATCAATGTG
>NW_022594904.1:0-1103 GCF_004348235.1 Phoca vitulina
ACCACTGCTATTCAACATAGTATTAGAAGTCCTAGCCACAGCAATCAGACAACAAAAAGAAATCAAAGGCATCCGAATCGGCAAAGAAGTCAAACTCTCACTCTTTGCAGATGATATGATACTTTATGTGGAAAACCCAAAAGACTCCACCCCAAAACTGCTAGAACTCATACAGGAATTCAGTCAAGTGGCAGGATATAAAATCAATGCACAGAAATCAGTGGCATTCCTATACACCATCAACAAGAAAGAAAGAGAAATTAAGGAGTCGATCCCATTTACAATTGCACCCAAAACCATAAGATACTTAGGAATAAATCTAACGAAAGAGGCAAAGGATCTGTACTCAGAAAACCGTAAAATACTCATGAAAGAAATTGGGGAAGACATAAAGTAATGGATAAACGTTCCATGCTCATGGATTGGAAGAACAAATATTGTGAAGATGTCAATGCTACCTAGAGCAATCTACACATTCAATGCAATCCCCATCAAAATACCATCCACTTTTTTCAAAGAAATGGAACAAATAATCCTAAAATTTGTATGGAACCAGAAAAGACCCCGAATAGCCAGAGGAATGTTGAAAAGCAAAGCAAAGCTGGTGGCATCACAATTCCGGACTTCCAGCTCTATTACAAAGCTGTCATCATCAAGACAGTATGGTACTGGCACAAAAACAGACACATAGATCAGTGGAACAGAATAGAGAGCCAAGAAATGGACCCTCAACTCTATGGTCAACTAATCTTTGACAAAGCAGGGAAGAATGTCCAATGGCAAAAAGACAGTCTCTTCAACAAATGGTGTTGGGAAAATTGGATAGCCACATGCAGAAGAATGAAACTGGACCATTTCCTTACACCACACACAAAAATAGACTCCAAATGGTTGAAAGACCTCAATGTGAGACAGGAGTCCATCAGAATGCTAATGGAGAACACAGGCAGCAACTTCTTCCTCGAAACATCGCCAAAGGCAAGGGAAGCAAGGGCAAAAATGAGCTTTGGGACTTCATCAAGATGAAAACCTTTTGCACAGCAAAAGAAACAGTCAACAAAACCAAAAGACAACCGACAGAATGGGAGAAGATATTTGCAAAA
>NW_022594905.1:0-1103 GCF_004348235.1 Phoca vitulina
ACCAAGTTGAAATCAAAAAGGCTATTAATGAGGTGCAATAAAAATGGGGGCACTAACTGCTAGGATAAATGAGGCAGAAGACAGAATCAGTGATGTAGAAGACCAAATGATGGAAAATCAAGAAGCTGAGAAGAAGAGAGATAAACAACTACTGGATCACGAGGGCAGAATTCGAGAGATAAGCGATACCATAAGATGAAACAGCATTAGAATAATTGGGATCCCAGAAGAAGAAGAAAGAGAGAGAGGGGCAGAAGGTATATTGGAGCAAATTATAGCAGAGAACTTCCCTAATTTGGGGAAGGAAACAGGCATCAAAATCCAGGAGGCACAGAGAACCCCTCTCAAAATCAATAAAAATAGGTCAACACCCCGACATCTAATAGTAAAACTTACAAGTCTCAGAGACAAAGAGAAAATCCTGAAAGCAGCTCGGGAGAAGAGATCTGTAACCTACAATGGTAGAAACATTAGACTGGCAACAGACCTATCCACAGAGACCTGGCAGGCCAGAAAGGACTGTCATGATATATTCAGAGCACTAAATGAGAAAAACATGCAGCCAAGAATACTATATCCAGCTAGGCTGTCATTGAAAATAGAAGGAGAGATAAAAAGCTTCCAGGACAAACAAAAACTAAAGGAATTTGCAAACACGAAACCAGCCCTACAAGAAATATTGAAAGGGGTCCTCTAAGCAAAGAGAGAGCCTAAAAGCAACATAGACCAGAAAGGAACACAGACAATATACAGTAACAGTCACCTTACAGGCAATACAATGGCACTAAATTCATATCTTTCAATAGTTACCCTGAATGTAAATGGGCTAAATGCCCCAATCAAAAGACACAGGCTATCAGATTGGATTAAAAAACAAGACCCATCGATATGCTGTCTGCCAGAGACTCATTTTAGACCCAAAGACATCCCCAGATTGAAAGTGAGTGGGTGGAAAACCATTTACCATGCTAATGGACACCCAAAGAAAGCTGGGGTGGCAATCCTTAGATCAGACAAATTAGATTTTAAAGCAAAGACTGTAATAAGAGATGAGGAAGGACACTATATCCTACTTAAAGGGTCTATCCAACAAGAAGATCTAA
>NW_022594906.1:0-1102 GCF_004348235.1 Phoca vitulina
TTAAATGAAGCTTTTCTTATTCAGACTTCATAATTTTTTTCCAAATATGGTTCTAGCAGCATCAATCAATGCTTGGAAAAAGAAGATTCTCTTTTTTTTTTTAAAGATTTTATTTATTTATTTGACAGAGAGAGACAGCGAGAGAGGGAACACAAGCAGGGGGAGTGGGAGAGGGAGAAGCAGGCTTTCCCGCGGAGCAGGGAGCCCGATGTGGGGCTCGATCCCAGGACCCCGGGATCATGACCTGAGCCGAAGGCAGACGCTTAACGACTGAGCCACCCAGGCGCCCCTGGAAAAAGAAGATTCTTACCTAACTTTTCTAAGTTTTAACTAGAGAAAAATTAAACAAGAAAAAAAGATTCAAACTTCTTGCCAAAGTCTAGTTTATTTTCCTGCCCTAGTGAACACAACTTTCTTGATTCAAGATCTTGCTAAGCATCATGTTTATCACTGGCTATCACATTATACTGGAATACTATGACTCTCAAATTGCAATGCTTTTGTGGGCCTTGCTTTCCAGGGATTCACTTCTAAACAAGATATTTACATAAATTCTACGTAATTGTTAACTTGATGATATTTGAGATTTTTATGATATTTTGAATTCCCTTATCAACATTCAGACTGTTTTTTGAATACTTATCAAGCACCTTCCTCTTCTTTGTAGGTTAACTCTCAACTGGCAAATACTTATGTTTTTTGATATACTGTTTCTTATCATATATCATTAAATGCATTTTTGCTTAGCTTTATTAAACTAATTTTGAAATTGTTATTTCTGCTCTAATGTTTATTATTTCCCTTCTGCTGGCTTTAGGCCTTATTTGCTGTTCCTTTTCCAGCTCCTTTAGGTGTGAGGTTAGGTTATGTATTTGAGACTTCTTGCTTCTTGAGTTAGGCCTGTATTAGAATATACTTCCCCCTTAGGACTGCCTTTGCTACATCCCAAAGATTTTGGACTGTCGTGTTTTCATTTTCACTTGTTTCCATATACTTTTATTTCTTCTTAAATTTCTTGGTTAACCCATTCATTCTTTAGTAGGATGTTCTTTAACCTCCATGTATTTGTGGTCTTTCCAAATTTTTTCTTGTGGTTGACTTC
>NW_022594907.1:0-1102 GCF_004348235.1 Phoca vitulina
ATTTGTCTTTGAATGTTATTCTTCCAAAATTCATCCAAGTTTCTGCTTCTGGAATGCCTATGAGATGCACTTAATAACTACTTACCCCATTCCCTAAGTCTCTTTGCCTCACTCTCATCCTATTTTTGTCTTTATCCTTCTATGAGGCGTTCTGTCTTATTTCTTTCACCTATCTTCTAGTTCACCCATTCTCTCTATCTGGTGTGTCTCCTTTGTTGTGTAAACTTGTGTGGATCTTTTAATCTAGCGGTTCCTATTTTCAAGACTAGAAAACCATTTAAGACATTTTTGATAACTAGTCACTTCCTACTCATATTTGACATGTCTTGTAATTATTTTTTAAAGATTTTACTTATTTATGTGTCAGAGAGAGAGAGCGCGCACAAGCAGGGGGAGCGGCAGGCAGAGGGAGAAGCAGGCTCCCCGCTGAGCAGGGAGCCCGATGTGGGACTCGATCCCAGGACCCTGGGATCATGACCGGAGCTGAAGGCAGATGCTTAACCGACGGAGCCACCCAGGCGTCCCTCTTGTAGTTATTTATATAAACGTTTTAGCCGTTTTTTAAAGTTGGCATTTGGTAATAATACTTTGGAACTTTCCAGTTTGGTTTCTTGTTTGATTTTGAGAAGGGTGGCTTGTTTTGGGATTGTGTGCGTGTATAGGAGGACTTTATCTGCAAGAATCCTGTAACAACCTCAATTAAGGTTACTCCTCCGGGAAGGATTAGAAGTGCATTTGCCATGTGTCTGCGTTTGTGACCGGGAACTGTTGGCATCATGCTGGTAATGCTAACCTGAACCCCAGAGCTACACCAGGACACTCGTGTGAATGCACATTCTCAGGGAAAATTTTTTTTCCCCTCACTCAGAACTAAGGACCGGGAATAGAATTTTCCTTGGCACCTCCTTTTCCCAGTAGGAAACAGTCCAGTTTTCTCAAAGTTTGTAGTCATTCAAGCACCACTTCATGCAAAGCCGAGTATGTACTGCGATGGGTCTTACTTGCTCAGGCCCATGTAGCAAGCGGTAAAAAACAACAACAACATCAAAAAAAAAAAAAAAAAAAACTGTACATTCAAATAGCCTGAGTTAAAATACATGGT
>NW_022594908.1:0-1102 GCF_004348235.1 Phoca vitulina
ATTTGTCTTTGAATGTTATTCTTCCAAAATTCATCCAAGTTTCTGCTTCTGGAATGCCTATGAGATGCACTTAATAACTACTTACCCCATTCCCTAAGTCTCTTTGCCTCACTCTCATCCTATTTTTGTCTTTATCCTTCTATGAGGCGTTCTGTCTTATTTCTTTCACCTATCTTCTAGTTCACCCATTCTCTCTATCTGGTGTGTCTCCTTTGTTGTGTAAACTTGTGTGGATCTTTTAATCTAGCGGTTCCTATTTTCAAGACTAGAAAACCATTTAAGACATTTTTGATAACTAGTCACTTCCTACTCATATTTGACATGTCTTGTAATTATTTTTTAAAGATTTTACTTATTTATGTGTCAGAGAGAGAGAGCGCGCACAAGCAGGGGGAGCGGCAGGCAGAGGGAGAAGCAGGCTCCCCGCTGAGCAGGGAGCCCGATGTGGGACTCGATCCCAGGACCCTGGGATCATGACCGGAGCTGAAGGCAGATGCTTAACCGACGGAGCCACCCAGGCGTCCCTCTTGTAGTTATTTATATAAACGTTTTAGCCGTTTTTTAAAGTTGGCATTTGGTAATAATACTTTGGAACTTTCCAGTTTGGTTTCTTGTTTGATTTTGAGAAGGGTGGCTTGTTTTGGGATTGTGTGCGTGTATAGGAGGACTTTATCTGCAAGAATCCTGTAACAACCTCAATTAAGGTTACTCCTCCGGGAAGGATTAGAAGTGCATTTGCCATGTGTCTGCGTTTGTGACCGGGAACTGTTGGCATCATGCTGGTAATGCTAACCTGAACCCCAGAGCTACACCAGGACACTCGTGTGAATGCACATTCTCAGGGAAAATTTTTTTTCCCCTCACTCAGAACTAAGGACCGGGAATAGAATTTTCCTTGGCACCTCCTTTTCCCAGTAGGAAACAGTCCAGTTTTCTCAAAGTTTGTAGTCATTCAAGCACCACTTCATGCAAAGCCGAGTATGTACTGCGATGGGTCTTACTTGCTCAGGCCCATGTAGCAAGCGGTAAAAAACAACAACAACATCAAAAAAAAAAAAAAAAAAAACTGTACATTCAAATAGCCTGAGTTAAAATACATGGT
>NW_022594909.1:0-1102 GCF_004348235.1 Phoca vitulina
ATCGGGGTGCACGTACCCTTTCGGGTCCCTACTTTTGTATCTTTGGGGTAAATACCCAGTAGTGCAATTGCTGGATCATATGGTAGCTCTATTTTCAACTTTTTGAGGAACCTCCATACTGTTTTCCAGAGTGGCTGCACCAGCTTGCATTCCCACCAACAGTGTAGGAGGGTTCCCCTTTCTCCGCATCCCCGCCAACATCTGTCATTTCCTGACTTGTTAATTTTAGTCATTCTGACTGGTGTGAGGTGGTATCTCATTGAGGTTTTGATTTGGATTTCCCTGATGCCGAGCGATATTGAACACTTTTTCATGTGTCTGTTGGCCATTTGGATGTCTTCTTTGGAAAAATGTCTGTTCATGTCTTCTGCCCATTTCTTGATTGGATTCTTTGTTCTTTTGGTGTTGAGTTTGATGAGTTCTTTATAGATTTTGGATACTAGCCCTTTATCTGATATGTCATTTGCAAATATCTTCTCCGATTCTGTCAGTTGTCTTTTGGTTTTGTCGACTCTTTCCTTTGCTGTGCAAAAGCTTTTTATCTTGATGAAGTCCCAATAGTTCATTTTTGCCCTTGCTTCCCTTGCCTTTGGCGATGTTTCTAGGAAGAAGTTGCTGCGGCTGAGGTCGAAGAGGTTGCTGCCTGTGTTCTCCTTTAGGATTTTGATGGACTCCTGTCTCACATTGAGGTCTTTCAACCATTTGGAGTCTATTTTTGTGTGTGGTGTAAGGAAATGGTCCAGTTTCATTCTTCTGCATGTGGCTGTCCAATTTTCCCAACACCATTTGTTGAAGAGACTGTCTTTTTTCCATTGGACATTCTTTCCTGCTTTGTCGAAGATTAGTTGACCATAGAGTTGAGGGTCCATTTCTGGGCTCTCTATTCTGTTCCATTGATCTATGTGTCTGTTTTTGTGCCAGTACCATACTGTCTTGATGATGACAGCTTTGTAGTAGAGCTGGAAGTCTGGAATTGTGATGCCGCCAGCTTTGCTTTTCTTTTTCAACATTCCTCTGGCTATGCGGGGTCTTTTCTGGTTCCATACAAATTTTAGGATTATTTGTTCCATTTCTTTGAAAAAAGTGGATGGTATTTTGATGG
>NW_022594910.1:0-1101 GCF_004348235.1 Phoca vitulina
AAGACTTAATTAAATGGTTCTATTTGTGTAAGTCTTCCTACTCACCATTTAAAACGACAAACACAGCAAAAGCCCATCTATAGATAGCGCTGGGAAATGGGTCCTTTAGTGAAGTTGTCATTCCTGGCAGCAAATCCTTGTCATTTGTATATGCGTAGGGCCACCCTTCCCTGGAGCTCCAGGGTGCAAGAGGCAGGTGCAGGGGCCAGCAGCCCAGTGTCAAACTTAATTATTTATTCAAGCATATTCCTTTAATATGGGGCATTCAGTTCCCTTTAATATTTCTCCCAAAAGGAAGTAGGCATGGCCCATTTTAAACCACCCGTACAATTAGCAAATAAAAAAAAAAAAAAAAACAACAACACTATGTTCACTTTCCTTTGTTCTTTGTCCCCTCCCAAACTCACCTAAAAATGAAAGAACTCTGTTTTATATGAAAAGATCGATGCACACAGATTTATTTTCTTAAAATCTGGCATTTTGATGAAGAAAAACTGCCAATGTACTGACCATATATGTGAAGAAAAAAAAACTTGAAAAGAGATTAATTTTCATTCTTTGTACGTGTATTTTATTTTTTTAAAGATTTGATTTGTTTGAGAGAGAGAGTGCGTGAGGGGTGGGGAGGGGAAGAGGGACAGGGAGAAGCAGACTCCCCACTGAGCACAGAGCCCAACGTGGGCCTCAATCCCAAGACCTGAGATCATGACCTGAGCAGAAGGCAGACGCTTAACCTGAGCCACCCAGGAGCCCTGGTTGTACCTGTATTTTAGAATCATGGAACACTACATCAAAACTAATGATGTAATGTATGGTGATTAACATAACATAATAAAATTTTAAAAAAGAAAAGAAAAGCCCTTTGCCACATGAATTCATGGAGGAAGGTCTGTCTGACATGTGACCTTTCATCCTTAAAAAGAGGATTACAGAGACTTTTGTAAAAATCTATCCAATAACTGCATGAGTTCGAAGGGACTGGGAGAGCCTGAGTCTCTGAGACACAGCTGGGTCTCCTTAATTTTGAGCCTTTTATGTCACTGCAGTGGGGCCATGCATCTGCCAGAGAAATGCTCTCACACTCTCCTGGGCTTGCTGTAG
>NW_022594911.1:0-1101 GCF_004348235.1 Phoca vitulina
CCCTCAGAACAGGTCCACCACCAAGGCCCTTGCACTTGTTCACCAGCTAGTAGAGGCAGAGACGCCTCCAATTTTCTCAGTCCTTGAATACAGCAGTTATCTTCATCAACGTTGTCCTGTGTATTGCTGGTACAGAATTCATTCAGTCCATGTTGAGTAGTGTTTTTCCTGTAGACTTGACATGACTGATGAACTCTACTCTTACTCAACACCTGCTCCTGTGCATGGGGATGTAACAGCATCCATATTCTACCCAGGTCAGTTCTAGGCACCTTGTAAGTTGGTAAACCTATCTTACATTCTTTCCACTAGATCATTCAGTGAACCTTGTGAACAGGCCATTGTAGAGTCAGTGATGATGACAAACAAAATATGATTTCCAGAGCCCTGAGCCTCCTGAAGACCCAGAAACAGATGCAAAATGCAGTTGTTTATTCTTTTCTCAGAAGTCTAAGGTACAGTTCCATAACTGCTTATGTAATTCAAAAACAAATATTTATTATGGTTCTAACTGCCCAAACGATGGCCCTGCTTAGTCCCCGTGAATACAGCAATGAACAGAAGTAGAAGAACTTGCCTTCATGGGGCTTACCTATGAGGAGGGAAGACAGACCATAAGCAAGTACCCATCCTCTCTTCCTCTACGTGGTAAGATTTTCTTGCTGTCTGTGGTGTGGAGAATAGGTGGGCATGGGATAGGCATATGGGAATTTGGAATCAGGCAGGTGAGGAGATTCTTGCTGGTGTCCAAGTGAGAGTTGATAGGAGCTCAGTCCAGGGGGGCAGCCGTGAAGGGGTTGGAAATGGTTGGATTCTGAGTATGCCGTGAACTTGAAACTGGCAAGACTTGCTGACTAATTGGCCATAGAGTGAGATAAAGAGGTAGTTAAGGAGGGCACACAGCTATCAGCCCCAGAGACTGAGGTCTCCATCCTTTGTCCTTTGAGAAGCCCAGTTCCACCCCACTCCTCATATCTCTTGTCAATTCCTGGAGTGTTTTCATTGTGTCTGGTCATCTCTGGTTTTGCTGTTCCTCTTTCTGTCCATCCTTTGATCCCCTCTGTATCTGTCTGTCCTCTGTAGCAGCTCCCCTCCCACCTT
>NW_022594912.1:0-1101 GCF_004348235.1 Phoca vitulina
AACCAGGCACCCACATTCCAGAGACAGCCCCCTGCCCAGCTCATTTCTTTGGAGACCCTCCAACCAAAAGCATGTTCGGGTGTTGCTTCCCAAAGTCCAGAGGCTGCAGGCTGAAGAAAGAGCGCCCTGCAAACGCTGTCCCCCGCTGGGGATGTTGTGTCAGGGCTCCCCACCGCCTCTGGCCATTTGGCCAGAAGGACAGAAAGGTGACACCAGGAGGCCCAGAGCTGGCCATCCAGCCCCACTCGCTCTCATCTGACCTGTGTAGCCCCAGGTCCCCTCCGTGTGTGTGTGTGTCTGTGTGTGTGTGTGTGTCTGTGTGTGTCTGTGTGTGAGTGTGCGTGTAAGTGCGTGTGTGTCTGTGTGTGTGTGTAAAGAAGGGTCATGCGGGGTGGGGCCACCCTGAGCAGGAGCAGGCTGATGAGGGGTCAGATACCCAGTGGGCAGGTCATGTTCAAGGTCAAGGCTGGCTGGGTGGGATGGGGTGTGGGGGGCTGCGAGCTTCTGCCCAGGGTTTATCCCAAGAGCCCTGCAGGGATGGGTCACTGCATCCCGGGTGCAGGGCTGTGCACACACAGGTCTACGTCTGATCTGGGAGCAGCAGGGGGACTGAGCAAGAGGACAGTGAGGATGGCCGGGCAGGGCTTTGATGCCTCCAGCCGACTACCCGTCCCTGTCTTTGCAGAAGGCCACGGATGACCTCCAGAGGCGGCTGGCGGACATGCCCTCCTCCCTGACAGAGGGGTTGACCCCACAGGCATCCCCAAAAACAGGTGCTGGGGATTGCCGGGCAAAACCTCCACCACCACCCAGACCACTGTCCCAGGTGGTTGGTCACCGGACAGTGGTCCAGGAGCCGGAGCCCACGGAGGCCGAGCCCGAGGGTGAGAAGGCTGGGGCTGGGTGTTTGTGGTGTGTGGGGATGGGTCGCTGCTGGCCCCACAGGGAGGAGCTCCCAGAGGCTGGTGTGGGGCCAGGAGCAACGACTGGGCACAGAGCGCCCAGCGGGTGGACTGCAGTCGGGGAGACGTCCCGGGGAGGGCTCCTTCCTGGCTGTGGCTTCTCTGGGAGGCCCTGGGCTGGGTTCTGTCTCCGCAAAGG
>NW_022594913.1:0-1100 GCF_004348235.1 Phoca vitulina
GCAACATAGACCAGAAAGGAACACAAACAATATACAGTAACAGTCACCTTACAGGCAAGACAATGGCACTAAATTCCTATCTTTCAATAGTTACCCTGAATGTAAATGGGCTAAATGCCCCAATTCCCAGGGGAATTCTACCAAACATTTCAAGAAGAATTAATACCTATCCTTCTGAAACTGTTCCAAAAAATAGAAATGGAAGGAAAACTTCCAAACTCATTTTATGAGGCCAGCATTACCTTGATCCCAAAACCAGACAAAGACCCCATCAAAAAGGAGAATTACAGACCAATATCCCTGATGAACATGGATGCAAAAATTCTCACCAAAATACTAGCCAATAGGATCCAACAGTACATTAAAAGGATTATTCACCACGACCAAGTGGGATTTATCCCTGGGCTGCAAGGTTGGTTCAACATCCGCAAATCAATCAACGTGATACAATACATTAACAAAAGAAAGAACAAGAACCATATGATCCTCTCAATAGATGCAGAAAAAGCATTTGACAAAGTACAGCATCCTTTCTTGATCAAAACTCTTCAGAGTATAGGGATAGAGGGTACATAGCTCAATATCATAAAAGGCATCTATGAAAAACCTATAGCGAATATCATTCTCAATGGGGAAAAACTGAGAGCTTTCCCCCTAAGGTCAGGAATGCGGCAGGGATGTCCACTATCACCACTGCTATTCAACATAGTATTGGAAGTCCTAGCCACAGCAATCAGACAACAAAAAGAAATCAAAGGCATCCAAATTGGCAAAGAAGAAGTCAAACTCTCACTCTTTGCAGATGATATGATACTTTATGTGGAAAATCCCAAAGACTCCACCCCAAAACTGCTAGAACTCATACAGGAATTCAGTCAAGTGGCAGGATATAAAATCAATGCACAGAAGTCAGTGGCATTCCTATACACCAACAACAAGTCAGAAGAAAGAGAAATTAAGGAGTCGATCCCATTTACAATTGCACCCAAAACCATAAGATACCTAGGAATAAATCTAACCAAAGAGGCAAAGGATCTGTACTCAGAAAACTATAAAATACTCATGAAAGAAATTGAGGAAGACACAAAGAAATGGAAAAA
>NW_022594914.1:0-1100 GCF_004348235.1 Phoca vitulina
GGGGCATAGATATTTACAATTGTTAGATCTTCTTGTTGGATAGACCCATTAAGTAGGATATAGTGTCCTTCCTCATCTCTTATTACAGTCTTTGGTTTAAAATCTAATTTGTCTGATACAAGGATTGCCACCCCAGCTTTCTTTTGGTGTCCATTAGCATGGTAAATGGTTTTCCACCCCCTCACTTTCAATCTGGGGGTGTCTTTGGGTCTAAAATGAGTCTCTTGCAGACAGCGTATCGATGGGTCTTGTTTTTTAATCCAATCTGATAGCCTGTGTCTTTTGATTGGGGCATTTAACCCATTTACATTCAGGGTAACTACTGAAAGATATGAATTTAGTGCCATTGTATTGCCTGTAAGGTGACTGTTACTGTATATTGTCTGTGTTCCTTTCCGGTCTATGTTGCTTTTAGGCTCTCTCTTTGCTTAGAGGACCCCTTTCAAGATTTCTTCTAGGGCTGGTTTCGTGTTTGCAAATTCCTTTAGTTTTTGTGTGTCCTGGAAGCTTTTTATCTCTCCTTCTATTTTCAATAACAGCCTAGCTGGATATAGTATTCTTGGCTGCATATTTTTCTCATTTAGTGCTCTGAATATATCATGCCAGTCCTTTCTGGCCTGCCAGGTCTCTGTGGATAGGTCTGTTGCCAATCTAATGTTTCTACCATTGTAGGTTACATATCTCTTCTCCCGAGCTGCTTTCAGGATTTTCTCTTTGTCTCTGAGACTCGTAAGTTTTACTATTAGATGTCGGGGTGTTGACCTATTTTTATTGATTTTGAGAGGGGTTCTCTGTGCTTCCTGGATTTTGATGCCTGTTTCCTTCCCCAAATTAGGGAAGTTCTCTGCTATAATTTGCTCCAATATACCTTCTGCCCCTCTCTCTCTTTCTTCTTCTTCTGGGATCCCAATTATTCTAATGTTGTTTCGTCTTATGGTATCGTTTATCTCTCGAATTCTGCCCTCGTGATCCAGTAGTTGTTTATCTCTCTTTTTCTCAGCTTCTTTATTTTCCATCATTTGGTCTTCTATCTCACTGATTCTTTCTTCTGCCTCATTTATCCTAGCAGTTAGCGCCCCCATATTTGATTGCACCTCATT
>NW_022594915.1:0-1099 GCF_004348235.1 Phoca vitulina
TACATCCCACTCCACTCAGCTAGTTCTCTATCATAGCCCGATGTAATTAGGTTCTTTCTGTGGTGGATGCGCTCTTAGAATAAGCTCCTTATACCAAGAGAATGCCTACAGAACCTCTAGGTGTAGCATTCTGAGGATTTCACCATTTGAGAGAAGAAGAAATGCATTTTGACATATCAAATTGTTACGTCACAGAAACCCACTTTTGCATTACAAAAGCCATGGCCTCTGAATGACATTCTCAACTCACTCCAACTTGCCTTTCATTGCTTGGGGCTCTGGCGGTCTCACCGGCCGGTGATCCAGTAGTCCCATTCAAGGCCAACACTCACTCTGTATTAGGAGCTTTGCTGGAGCAGAACAGAGTGTGCTGCAGTCTGCTTTCAACGCACTTCCCCTACACTGGTTCATGCAGTTGTTGCACGTCTTTGTTCATGTCTAGCCTCAGCTGTCCTTTGCAGCCAAGACGGCACAGCATGACCCTATCCCAGTCCAGACCCAGTCTCGGACGTCCAAAGGCGGCAATCTGGGAATGCCTAATACACCCCGCTCTGCTATCCATCACGTCTGAGCTGATGTTAGAGAAACACTGCCATGAAGCCCACAACAAACAAGGAGGGGGGCTCATGAATACGGGCACTACCAAACTGAAGAGTGACTAATTCCTCAGAAGCCACTGGCAACTTCCCGCAGGTCAGGAAGAAGATGCTTTCCACCTTGCATTTCCATACCTGGTCTGCCTCCCGACGTGGTGCCTGGGGCAGTTGACTCTCCCCTTGTCTTGTCACTCCCAGGTGCTGTTGTGAAGCCCTCTGAACCTTCTGGGACACCTGACAAAACAGTGGGGAAAGGGATTTACTTCCACAGTGGCAGGATTCTGCATATGCATCTTCCGGGATAGGACAGAATGGAGGTTGCTAAATCCAAAGCATCTTTTAAGGGCTCCGAGCATGTCCGCAGCTAGATATCTAATACCCGTCTAATATCACCTACAGCTCAGTCTTGAGGTCGACCTGTGTCATGTTCAGTGCCACTGCACAGGTGCTAAAGTGTATATATATCCTGACTTGTCTGACTTCCCTGTGCATGGCGCTCCTGG
>NW_022594916.1:0-1099 GCF_004348235.1 Phoca vitulina
AGGGGAGACCATGGGACATACACGCACAGTCAGAGGCTGAACATGACGTAACTTCCACACCCTGGTACTTGAGGGTTGGATATTCTTGTGCACAGGTTTCTTCTGCAGCCTGGCCAGTTCCTCCCTCACTGCTCTTCATCCCACTTCCTGGCCGCTTCCATCGACAGGACTTTCAGAGCTTCTACCTCAACGTTCTCCTGTCCACCTACTCGGCCTCTAGGTTCTCTTCTCCACAGCCAGCAGAGAATGTTACTAAACAGAAAGGGATTGTATCTCTTTCTGGGAACCAAGAGCTCCTGCGATAAGAGGGTGTGTGGATGAGCCTTGAAGCAAGCAGCTTCTTTCAGCTGCTTCAGATCCTCCTCTGGCTGGTGCTTCCGAGACTGCGCCTTCAGGTCTGCCAGTCATTAATACCAATGATTCCTGATACACAGAGCAACATCGTTGTAAGCACAAGGATTCATGCTGAGCCAAAGAAACCCTATAAAGAAAGTATATATGACACAATTATCTATTTATGAATTCTACAAAATTAAAGTTAGTCTAAGGTGACATGAGAAAGATCAATAGTTATGTGGGGACAGGGTGAGGAAGGGAAGAGGGAGGAGGAATTCCAAGATAAGTACAGGACATTTTAGGGAGAATTGATGTGCTCACTCCTGATAACATTGATTTTGACACCAGTGTTTATCATATCCCACACTCTGCATGTGTGTAGTTCATCCTGTGACAAGTACACACATCGAAGCTATTACAGGAAATCACAGAGATGATTCTGGAGGAACACAGATAGAGTAAAATTTGAGAGACTTGAAATTACACCTTCACAATGCTGATTCTCTCTGCATTTCAGGTAAACTGTAGAACCAGCATTCTGTCCCCATTACAGGAGGGGTTCCACCTTCCTCATGAGCCTGCCCACTCTGTCCCAAGGGGGGTTGCAGGGATGCAGCACAGTACTGTGGAAGGAGCACCGACATATATCCTTGCTCACTCTCACCCCATGAATGCTCTTCGACAACTCACAAACTTTCCACAATTCTAGGTGTAGGTTCACATCACTTAAGGGGGAACATGACACCTAAACCCCAAGATTGAT
>NW_022594917.1:0-1099 GCF_004348235.1 Phoca vitulina
AATTCACCATTTTTCTTCATTTCTTGATCCAAACTACATTCCAGAGACTGTTTCAACTCAATAAATTTCTTTATCTGTCCCTTATCATTAGACTTTGAAAAAATTTTTAAAGAAATTATATTTAAAAATCTAGATACTCATTCTTCTCTCATAAAATATTATTTCTCATGAATTCATAAGTAATAACGTGTTCAGAAAGGCTCATAAACTACATTTTATAAATTTTATAAATTTATAGTTTTAAATTTATATAATGTAGTTTAAAATTTATAATTTTAAGTTTTATATAATATAGTTTTATAAACCTGATGCCAATAAATACAAATTTCAAATATAAGGACCTTTCTTAAAAACAGCTTAAACTGATTTTACATTTTCATCATTTTTTCTAGAATTTAAATTGCCAAAATTTACTTGTTGAATACAGAGGTTCTTACCCATATTAATACTAAGTGTTAATGAAAAATTTAAAAAAGAGGTTATATTTACATTTTAGTTTCTAAAGATGCCCTAGAAACATTTTCATCCATAGCTTAAGATACTCTGGGTTTTGTGAGATCATACCTTTTTAAGATAATCTCTGAAAAATTCCTATGCAGTCCCCATTACAGTTTTGATGATCGCCTGACTTTAGAATGAGATACTCTCATTCTCTGCAAGCATTGCAAGCATCTCTGCAAGGTTTCAATTTCTTTTCTATTAACTACCTTTCTCTTTAAATAAAGTTTAAGTCTTCTCGATATTACATAAAAACTTTTGCTTAACTCTTGCAGCTTTTTCTATCTTCCTGCTTCTCACCTTTCACTGGACTTGAGCATTCTTTAATGTGTCATCTCACCCACAGATTCATCTTTCCAACACTTAGTTTCTTCTTTTACACTAAAATCGGAGTTTCAATCCTGGAATTCCACTAAAAAAATTTTGAGGGTCATCAAGGATCTTTTTTTTTAAAGTCTTTATCCTGCTTTACTTCTCAGCAACAGCTGAAAACAATGACCATACCCTCCTTCTGCTCTCTAATCCCATTTTATTTCTAAATGACAGCAACCGCGGTTAGTCCCTGACCCTTGCTATTCCTCTTATCAAATCCTCTCAGAGT
>NW_022594918.1:0-95 GCF_004348235.1 Phoca vitulina
GTGAGAATCGAGTTCTGCTAGCTGGAATAGTGGCGTATCCGTGTGCGAGGTCAAGTCCACGTCTTCCTGTTGGGTCCCCACTGGATCTGGAGTGG
>NW_022594918.1:195-1098 GCF_004348235.1 Phoca vitulina
ATTATGTTATGTTAGTCGCCATACAGTACGTTAGTTTTTGATGTAGTGTTCCACGATTCATTGTATTTGTGTAACACCCTTCCTGCTTCTGATCCAGATTTGCTTTGATGAGCAAAATACATCAGAGAAAGATAAATACTGTATGATTTTACTCATCTGTGGAGTTTCTAAAGAAAAAAAAAACAAATGAGCAAAGAGAAGAAAAAAGAGTCAAAGCAAGAAACACTCTTAAGTGTAGAGAACAAGCTGTTGTTACCGAGGGGAGGTGTTTGGGGGAATGGGTTGAATAGGTGATAGGGATTAGGTCATGCACTTGTGATGAGCACCAGGTGTTGCCTGGAAGTGTTGAAGCGCTAGATTGTACACCTGAAATGAATATCATAGTGTATGTGGACTAATTGTACATAAAAACTTTAAAAAAGTTTCCTTGGGAGAATTTGTTTTTCTTTTTAGGATTTTATTTGTATGTATGTATGAGAGAGAGAGACAGAGAGGCAGAGGGAGAAACAGGCCCCCGCTGAGCAAGGATCCCAATGTGGGACTCAATCCCAGGACCCTGGGACCATGACCTGAGCCAAAGGCAGACGCTAAACCGACTGAGCCGCCCAGGTGTCCCCGGAAGGCTTCCTGATCAACAGTCAAGTTCTTTGTATTTAGTGGTTTTGTGTTTGAGTGCCAGCAAAGCTTTTTCAGATCGGCATGTCTCACGTTGGAGGGAATGTGCATCGCGGTTGGAAACTACTCAAGTGACACTTGAGGAACAGGGAGGGTTAGATGGGAGACTCTCACGAACTTCCCATGTGAAGTCTGTATCTGCTCAAGATTGAGACCAGTGAGCCAGCATCACTTCATTGGAGACAGTGTTTCTACAGAGGATTGAGAGACAGCAAGTACAGAATCCAA
>NW_022594919.1:0-1098 GCF_004348235.1 Phoca vitulina
GGAGAGCCATGAGCCTGGAGCGTTAAGGATATGCCTTGTGGAAGTCAGCCAAATCTTAAACCTTTCTCTCTGGCCTGCCTGGTCTTAGCCTTGTTTGTGACCTGGGTTCTAGCTTCCATTCAGACTCCCTATTTTTCCTCCTCTCCTCTGTGCATTTTTTTTTTTTTTTTTTTTTTTGGATTTTAGTAGGATTGATAAAGTTTGCTTTTGTCTGCACTCAGGATATTACTTAATAAAATACAAGGTCACTGTGTGAATGAGAGTCAACATATGGTAGTGATTACATGGTAAAGGAACAAAAGCCCAGCGAGGGAACACAAAAGCACATTTTCTGCTGCCAACTAGCAGCACTCACTGAGGGAAGCAAATAGTCTGCCTGTAATTCTGTCAACAAGCCTGAGGCACAGACTCTTGAAAATCCCAGAAGTGAATCTGTGAGCGAGGGGAAAAGCCCTAATGAAATAAAATAGAGAAATGAGCTCTGTGCTGAGCAGAGTCACTCCCTGTGGCATTGTGATTGGGGCGCAGGCATCCATCCACATACACTTGGGCTGAAGTCCCTGTCTCCCACCCTTGTGAACTTACGTTGTTGGTCACATGGCGCAACCTCTTTGAGACATAGTTTATTTTCAACAACAACAAAAAGGGGAATACTAATAATACCTACTTTGCTGAGTTATTGTAAAGGTTGTAAATAGTGTCTGATGCTGAGCATGAGAACTCAAGACATTTTAGCTATTATTATTATTATTATTATTATTACTATTATTATTCCTAGCACCTTCCATCATTATCATCTTAGTCTAAGGCATCATGATTGATATTACCTGGCAAAGATCAGTAGTTCATAAGAACTTCCCGACGAGTTATACATACAAACTATTTATATTTAATATATGTGTGTTTGTGGATACAGTTACACAATCTTTTATCCAAAATCACAGGTCATACACACTTTAGAGAAAAAAAAAAAGAAATCAGATCTTGGAAATATTAGATAAGTTATACGGGGCACATAGCGTATGCTATGTAACAATCCCAGTGAATTCTGGAGTAGTGCCCTACAATCAGTCACATTCACTTCATTGTCAGGGGTTC
>NW_022594920.1:0-372 GCF_004348235.1 Phoca vitulina
GCATGGCTACTTTAGCCGAAGCAGGAAATCTCTACAGAGTTGTTCCTCTGAGTTAGGTGCTTGGCTTTAGGCCTGCAGGCACCCCCGGGGCAAGGGTACTAGCCTCATAAACAAGAGGTGAGTTGAGAGCTGCCTTCCGCTCCAGCCTGTTTCTCACTCCATTTCACGTCTGGGACCCTTTCCCCGGGCTCTCAGACACGAGCACTGTCAAATTCCTCTGGCTTCAGGAACGGCAATGTTAACTAAAGCGCAGTAACTCTATAGCATTGATTCTTGGTGTTAGGAGCCTGGGAACTAGGCATCCAGGCACACAGGGTACAGCAGTGCTAATCTCCTCAAACAAGAGGTGAGTCGACAGCAGCCTTCCTTCCA
>NW_022594920.1:472-1098 GCF_004348235.1 Phoca vitulina
GGGACTAGGCATCCAGGCACACAGGGTACAGCAGTGCTAATCTCCTCAAACAAGAGGTGAGTCGACAGCAGCCTTCCTTCCAGGCCTGCTTCTCACTCCGAGTTACGTTTAGGTTCCATTTCTCATGCTTTCACAAAAACACACAACAGATGAAGTGCACGCTCAGGAAGGGCGATCTTTGCTGAGGCACGGGTTCTCTGCACTTTTGTTCCTTTGCGTTGGTGGATGGCACTTAGGACTACACGCACACACGGGAGAGCCGATCTAGTTTCCCGAAACAAGAGTTGAGTCGATAGCTGCCCCCTGCCCATGCTTATTCCTGCCTCGGAATTCCGCTGTCACTCATTCGCCAGGTTTGCACTCAAGCAGAGCTGAAAATGCTGCCACCCTGTGGCGAGGCGAATGAGCTGAAGCTGGGATTCTTGACCGGCTTCTTTCTGCCAAATCAGTGTGGAGCACTTAGCATTCCTATGCACACATGGAGCAGTAGTGTTAACTTCAGGTAACAAGAGCTGAGTCGAGAGGTGCCTTCTGGCCCGGACTTCTTCTCCCTCGGTCTCACGTAAGGAACCCGTTCCCCAGGCTCTCACCCACGGTAGCCTGGAAACTGCTTCCTCCCTCAGAGA
>NW_022594921.1:0-1097 GCF_004348235.1 Phoca vitulina
GAGGAAGGTGGAACCCCTCCTGTAATGGGGACAGAATGCTGGTTCTAGAGTTTACCTGAAATGCAGAGAGAATCAGCATTGTGAAGGTGTAATTTCAAGTCTCTCAAAGTTTACTCTGTGTTCCTCCAGAATCATCTCTGTGATTACCTGTAATAGCTCCGATGTGTGTACTTGTCACAGGATGAACTACACACATGCAGAGTGTGGGATATGATAAACACTGGTATCAAAATCAATATTATCCAGAGTGAGCACATCAGTTCTCCCTCAAATGTCCTGTACTTATCTTGGAATTCCCCCTCCCTCTTCCTTTCTTCACCCTGTCCCCATATAACTATTGGTCTTTCTCATGTCACCTTAGACTAGCTTTAATTCTGTAGAATTCATAAATAGATAATTGTATCATACATACTTTCTTTGTAGGGCTTCTTTGGCTCAGCATGAATTCTTGTGCGTACAGCCATGTTGCTGTTTGTATCAGGAATCATTGGTTTTAATGACTGGCAGCCCTGAAGGCGCAGTCTCGGAAGCTCCAGCCAGAGGAGGATCTGAAGCAGCTGAAAGAAGCTGCTTCCCTCAAGGCTCATCCACACACCCTCTTATCCCAGGAGCTCTTGGTTCCCAGAAAGAGATACAATCCCTTGCTGTTTAGTAACATTTTCTGCTGGCTGTGGAGAAGAGAACCAAGAGGCAGAGTAGGTGGACAGGAGAACGTTGAGGTAGAAGCTCTGAACGTCCTGTCGATGGATGCGGCCAGGAACTGGGATGAAGAGCAGTAAGGGAGGAACTGGCCAGGCTGCAGAAGAAACCTGTGCACAAGAAAATCCAACCCTCAGGTACCAGGGTGTGGAAGTTAGTCATGTTCAGCCTCTGACTGTGCGTGTATGTCCCATGTTCTCCCCTAGATTCCACTGCTAACCTCAGGTGCGGACTGCAGGCTCCACCTGGGAACAGGAGCTGCTCTTTACTTGAAACCAGGAACCTTCTTTCTTTGTCACCAGGGCATGGAAAGGACCCATTTCTGCAGCCACAACTCCCCACACCCCCACAGAGCATACCTGACACGTATGGACTCTCCTTTTGTTGAGAACTGTTTT
>NW_022594922.1:0-1097 GCF_004348235.1 Phoca vitulina
AGCCAAAGACAGTCGCTTAACTGACTGAGCCACCCAGTTGCCCCAAACCCAATCTTTTAATTCCGAGTCCATCTCCTCAGTGACCCATTTGGATCAAGAGTGCCTTATGTTGACATCTGGGATCCTGATACCATTGATAGAAGAGAATCAAGCATGTTTGTGTAACTTGGAGAAAACCTTCATCTTTTTCTTTTTTTTTTTTTTAAAGATTTTATTTATTTGACGGAGAGACAGCGAGAGAGGGAACACAAGCGGGGGGAGCGGGAGAGGGAGAAGCAGGCTTCCCGGCGAGCAGGATGTGGGGTTCGATCCCAGGACCCTGGGATCATGGCCTGAGCCGAAGGCAGACGCTTAACGACTGAGCCACCCAGGCACCCCGAAAACCTTCATCTTTATTGGAAAGCTCTCAAACTATATCCCCAAAACTCTAATTTCTCAAATGTTAATGTTTGCCACAAAAAAGTATTGTCAAATGGGGATAAGCAAATTTAAACGGATTTCTTTTGTGCTAGATATATAGTGCAGTTTTGTAATATTTCTCAAACATAGATGCTCATTGAATCTTTCTATTGGGGCACAATACTTACCTTCCAGCAAAGTGTATGTTCTTTGGAATGTAATTTAAAAAACACTACTCCAGAGATAATCATTTAGATTGTTAACTCAATAAAAATACTTAAAGCATTTACTGCTATGTTTTAGATTTTGGAGATATAGAGAAAAAAAATAATCCCTTCCCTCAAGAAGCTCTTGGTTTAGAGGGGGTGCAATAAAATAACTAGAGTATACCATAATAAATACTGTGATAGAAGCCAAGATTCTTGGAACCAGTCAATGAAGTGAGTTTTGGAGAATGACTGCAGTTAATCTGTTGAAGAAGTGGAAGAGGGCTATTTAATTTAGTTTTATTTATTTTATTTTTTAAAAAAGATTTTATTTATTTATTTGAGAGAGAGAGTGGGCGAGAGAGCAGGAGCGTAGGGGCGGGGCACAGGGAGAGGCCAACTCCCCTCTGAGCAGGGAGCCTGCCTTGGGGGTGGATCCCAGGACGTTGGGATCACGACCTGAGCTGACCTGAGCCCAAGGCAGATGCTTAA
>NW_022594923.1:0-501 GCF_004348235.1 Phoca vitulina
CTAAACCTACACCTAAAGGAGCTGGAGAAAGAACAGCAAATAAAGCCTAAACCCAGCAGGAGAAGAGAAATAATAAAGATCAGAGCAGAAATCAATGAAATAGAAACCAAAAGAACAGTAGAACAGATCAACGAAACTAGGAGCTGGTTCTTTGAAAGAATTAACAAGATTGATAAGCCCCTGGCCAGACTTATCAAAAAGAAAAGAGAAATGACCCAAATCAACAAAATCATGAGTGAAAGAGGAGAAATCACAACCAACACCAAAGAAATACAAACAATTATAAGAACATATTATGAGCAACTCTATGCCTGCAAATTAGATAACCTGGAAGTAATGGATGCATTCCTAGAGATGTATCAACTACCAAAACTGAACCAGGAAGAAATAGAAAACCTGAACAGACCTATAACCACTAAGGAAATAGAAGCAGTCATCAAAAATCTCCCAAAACACAAAAGCCCAGGGCCAGATGGCTTCCCAGGGGAATTCTACCAAACA
>NW_022594923.1:601-1097 GCF_004348235.1 Phoca vitulina
GATCCAACAGTACATTAAAAGGATTATTCACCACAACCAAGTGGGATTTATCCCTGGGCTGCAAGGTTGGTTCAACATCCGCAAATCAATCAACGTGATAGAATACATTAACAAAAGAAAGAACAAGAATCATATGATCCTCTCAATAGATGCAGAAAAAGCATTTGACGAAGTACAGCATCCTTTCTTGATCAAAACTCTTCAGAGTATATGGATAGAGGGTACATACCTCAATATCATAAAAGCCATCTATGAAAAACCTACAGCGAATATCATTCTCAATGGGGAAAAACTGAGAGCTTTCCCCCTAAGGTCAGGAATGCGGCAGGGATGTCCACTATCACCACTGCTATTCAACATAGTATTAGAAGGCCTAGCCACAGCCATCAGACAACAAAAAGAAATCAAAGGCATCCAAATCGGCAAAGAAGAAGTCAAACTCTCACTCTTTGCAGATGATATGATACTTTATGTGGAAAATCCCAAAGACTCCACC
>NW_022594924.1:0-1096 GCF_004348235.1 Phoca vitulina
GGACAGCGACAAGAGAGAAATATGAACCCATTATAAATATTGAAAAAGAAATACGAATATATGTATTCAGTGTCATACTTACTGATAATAACAATTGTAGCATTTAGGGAATGAACCCTATAATCTCTTTGGTTTCCAAAATTAGTTTGATTTGGTAGATCACGTTAGTCTTTAAAAGGTTTTCGTGAAACAGCTATCATATCAAAAAATTAGCTATCTTAAAAAAGAAAACAAAACAGCCAAAGCTTCCATATTCAAATTAATCTCATTGGAATAATGAGTACCAATACAACAGAGATCTTTGATGTCCCATAGATCTGAGGAGGATGAATGAGTGGCTGTTTTACCCCAAGTTTAGCACTCCATCTGCTTTCAGTATTCTTTGTGGAGCAGCTGTAATTTAATCTGTTTTAGTGCAAATACACTCAAGCCATCTAAAGTGAATTCTCTGGAGTTTCCTCATCAACTCCAAAATTTCCTAGCTAACACGCCTTTCTTTCATGCCCCGGGGAAGGCAGAAGCCCAACCACCTGAGCCACCCAGGAGCGCCTGAAAATGGCTTTCTATTGCTGCATCTGCTCAATTGCATGGAGACCGGCTGGGGCCCAGAGGGATATGGAAGAGGAATAAACTGAGGGAGAGCTTTTTTTAGGGAAGTTTTCTGGGGAATGAGGCATTCAGCATCCTGAAGTTTCATGCACTCTAGCCCCAGTAGTATACGAAGAGTGCTTTTCCACACCGGCGAGTCTAACTTCTGCAAATGTTCAGAAACGCTCAGCCAACTCTCGCCAGTGTTTGAAGGGGAACCCAGCCCGGGTCACAAGCGATCGCTGAGGTTTGAGAAACTTGGACCTCGCACATCCGCTTTGGGCACCCTTGGCCGCTGGCCCTTTGTGCGCCTGGGCAGCAAGGCCGGTTTGTGAGGTGGGCCAGCGCATTTGTTTGGCATCGTTGCTTGCTTACGTTATTCTGCGCTCAAAGATTTCAAACCGCGGAGTTTCGCTACTGTGATGTAGTGGGGAGGCGGGTTTGGCTTATCTCTAGCGCTAGTGTTGGGCTCTAGAGGCGGTGAAAAGCCGAGGGGAAGGTGAAGTGT
>NW_022594925.1:0-1096 GCF_004348235.1 Phoca vitulina
TGCCCAGGTGACACCCAGAAATGCTGCTTCAGCAGATGCCCAGCCAGACTGAGACCTCGTGTGTGAGGTGGGGCCGCCTCTCCCTCTCCTGAGCCCACGGAGTGTCTGCAGATCCTGTGAAAATGCAGATTCTGACTCAGCAGGGGTGGTGTGGACCCCAGAGTCTGCCTCTAACAAGCTCCCAGGTGATGCTGATCGTCCTGGCCCGCGGAGCACACTCTGAATAGCCAGACTGAGGGGGACCCGGTTCCCTTAGAGGATGGTCCTTCTCCCTACTCCTCTGCTGAGTCCTGGCCTTGAGTCTGTGGGCACCACACACAGAGCCCCAGGGTCCCCAAATGCAGGGGATTATTTCCGTTTGTAACAGAGAAGCCCAGCTGGGCACCGGTCTCCCCAGTGTTCTCACAGCTCTGGGGAGGTTGGATTGACTCCTGGCAGCGAGGTCCGAGTGATGACTCTGGGGTGAGAACGGAGCAGGCCAGGTGATGACTGGTGAGGGATGCACGGCCATCCTTGGGTGTCCCCAGCCTGGCCTCTGCTTCCAGGGACAGAGACCCAGGACCAGGTGTCTCAGGAGCTCAGTTCCCAGGTGGGAAGGGGGTTTCCTGCGTGTCCCGGGAAGAGAGGACATGGTGGGAGGTTGGGTGGCTGGGGCCCCCAGGAAGGTTTTAAGGAGACCCTTCCTCAGGGTCTGTGGCTGAACACTGCCCCGAGACTGTCCATGTGCCCTGAGCGTCCTGGGCAGCCTGTGTGCTCTGCCTGGGGTACTTTCTTGTGGTCACCCTGCCTCCCCCATGGGTGGAGCCCGGCAGGGAATGGGGAGCTGCACACGGACCCCTGACAGATCAGGGTGCTCCTAGGGCCCTAGAAGGAGCGGGCAGGACAGACTTGGCACGTGGGAGGGACCCAGAAGTGTCTGTTGGAGAAAGAGATGGAAACCAGGCTCCTTCTCCACCTCCTTAGCGGAAGCAAGCTTCAGAGTTTAATGTCCTGTGTGTTGTCTGCATGTCCCTATGTCGCCCCCTGGAGGCTATTCTCGGGGCTGCACTAGGGATGCTGACCAGGCTCCCAAGATGTGAGTGGTTTCCCTCATGCA
>NW_022594926.1:0-1095 GCF_004348235.1 Phoca vitulina
TCTCCAGGAGGGTGTCCAGCCCGAAGCCCAATGTCAGCACAGAAGCCACACTGCCTAGTGCGTGTCCTCACATGAGCTCTCTGCCCACCAGGGAGCTGTGTCCAGGCTGGAAGGAAGTTTCGGGAAAAGCCCGAGTGGGGCAGAAGCAACCCCCACCATGAACTGGGCTGGAGATGCTCACCCGAGTGCGACAGCCAGCACAGGGGGGCGGCTGTGGTCGGCAAAGGGCCGCTGTGGACCCCAGAGGCTGCAGAGATGCCAACACAGGCTTGTTTCCTCTGCCTGGGGGTGTGAGACAGGAGAGAGCCTGCCCTGGGTCAGGCCTGGCCTACCTCCCTCTCAGTGTGACTTCTCAAGGTCTGCCAGGGACTCGGGTCTGGAAAGATCAGTGGCCTAGGAGGCTTGAGACCTGAGCCTGGCTCTGCCCCATCCAGGTGTCCAGACTGTGGGCTCATCAGATCCTCTAATTGTCCCTGACTTTGCTCATCTGTAAAATGGATGGTAATCCTGAGCCCCCGCTGCCCCTCACAGGGAACAAGCTTGTGAACCACAGAGACCTAGACTCACAGAGGACTGGTGACCTTAGCTCTCTTGCTGCACAGGACCTCGGGAGGGGACAGAGATTAGTATCTGCAGGTGTAGAAAGTCCCAGGGGCTGCCCCAGCATGGCATGTGGGCTGGCTGACCCTCCGGGGTCCCCGGCCTGCAGCTGCTGGGGGCTCCCTCCTGGGCCCTGCGCCCCACCCCAAGCTGTGGTTTCCATAAGCAAACAGTTCTCACCCTGAGAGGGTTCGCCCAGGCCTCTGGGGACAGGGACAGGGACAGGGACATAGCTGACTTGGCCCCCATCACCCTGAAGGGACCAGGGGATGGGCTGCCCAGATTAGGACTCCGTCCAAGGAGTTTCTCCCCAAGAGGCTCAGGGACGGCCCGTGGAAGGGATCCCCCATCACTGGGTGGGAGGGGGGAACAAGGCAGTGCTGAGTGCTCTCTGGTCTGAGGGACACCGAGCAGTTCGGGGGAGCCCAGACGGGATGTGGTGACTAGATGGAGGCCACACAGTGGGATGGGACAGCGGCAGCGATGCTGGATTTC
>NW_022594927.1:0-1095 GCF_004348235.1 Phoca vitulina
TGTGGGCGAAGCAGTTTAGGGTGTACTGTGGCTGAGAGCCTGGGGACATTTTCCATTTTGTAAAATCGGGGTAGAGACAGGCCGGTACAGAAGGCAGCTCTCAACTCACATCATGGTTATGGGGCTAGTACCGTTGCCCTGGGTGTGCGTGCAGGCTTAAAGACAGCCACCTAACTCGAAGGAAAAACGCGGTAGAGGATCTGTGCTTCAGCTAAAACAGCCGCTCCTGAGGGTGGAAGCATTTGGTTGTGTGCGTGCATGAGAGGACTGCAAGGGAGTCCAAAGTTTCTGCGAGTGAGACTCAGGCCCCAGCAAAAGGCAGAACACGACTCCCCGTGTGTTTCCTTTAGCTAGCACTGCGGCCCTACTTTTGCATGGATGTCTAATCGCTAGCGTTCTCCCTGGAAGAAACAACACGGTAGAGAAACCGTGCTTTAGCTACCATCCACCTCTCTGAGGGAGGAAGCACTTTCCAGGCTACCGTGGGTGAGAGCCTGAGGAACGGGTTCCTTACGTGAAACCGAGGGAGAAGGAGTCCGGGCCAGAAGGCTCCTCTCGACTCAGCTCTTGTTACCTGAAGCTAACACTTCGGCTCCATGTGTGCATAGGAATGCTAAGGGCTCCACACTGATTTGGCAGAAAGAAGCCGGTCAAGAACCCCAGCTTCAGCTCATTCGCCTCTCCACAGGGTGGCAGCATTTTCAAGTCGGCTTGAGTGCAAACCTGGGGAAGGAGTCCCAGCAGAATTCGGAGGGAGAAATAAGCATGGGCAGAAGGCACCTCTCGACTCAACTCTTGTTTCGGGAAACTAGATCGGCTCTCCCGTGTGTGCGTGGAGTCCTCAGTGCCATCCACGCAACGCAAAGGAACAGAACTGTAGAGAACCCGTGCCTCAGCAAAGATCGCCCTTCCTGAGCGTCAACTTCATCTATTGTGTGTTTTTGTGAAAGCATGAGAAATGGAACCTAAACGTAACTCGGAGTGAGAAGCAGGCCTGGAAGGAAGGCTGCTGTCGACTCAGCTCTTGTTTGAGGAGATTAGCACTGCTGTACCCTGTGTGCCTGGATGCCTAGTTACCAGGCTACTAACACCAAG
>NW_022594928.1:0-1095 GCF_004348235.1 Phoca vitulina
ATAGCCAGAGGAATGTTGAAAAAGAAAAGCAAAGCTGGCGGCATCACAATTCCAGACTTCCAGCTCTACTACAAAGCTGTCATCATCAAGACAGTATGGTACTGGCACAAAAACAGGCACATAGATCAATGGAACAGAATAGAGAGCCCAGAAATGGACCCTCAACTCTATGGTCAACTAATCTTCGACAAAGCAGGAAAGAATGTCCAATGGAAAAAAGACAGTCTCTTCAACAAATGGTGTTGGGAAAATTGGACAGCCACATGCAGAAGAATGAAACTGGACCATTTCCTTACACCACACACAAAAATAGACTCCAAATGGTTGAAAGACCTCAATGTGAGACAGGAGTCCATCAAAATCCTAAAGGAGAACACAGGCAGCAACCTCTTCGACCTCAGCCGCAGCAACTTCTTCCTAGAAACATCGCCAAAGGCAAGGGAAGCAAGGGCAAAAATGAACTATTGGGACTTCATCAAGATAAAAAGCTTTTGCAAAGCAAAGGAAACAGTCAACAAAACCAAAAGACAACTGACAGAATGGGAGAAGATATTTGCAAATGACATATCAGATAAAGGGCTAGTATCCAAAATCTATAAAGAACTTCTTAAACTCAACACCCAAAGAACAAATGATCCAATCAAGAAATGGGCAGAAGACATGAACAGACATTTTTCCAAAGAAGACATCCAAATGGCCAACAGACACATGAAAAAGTGCTCAACATCACTCAGCATCAGGAAAATCCAAATCAAAACCTCAATGAGACACCACCTCACACCAGTCAGAATGGCTAAAATTAACAAGTCAGAATAACAGATGTTGGCGGGGATGTGGAGAAAGGGGAACCCTCCTACACTCTTGGTGGGAATGCAAGCTGGTGCAACCACTCTGGAAAATAGTATGGAGGTTCCTCAAAAAGTTGAATATAGAGATACCATATGACCCAGCAATTGCACTACTGGGTATTTACCCCAAGGATACAAATGTAGGGATCCGAAGGGGTACGTGCACCCTGATGTTTATAGCAGCAATGTCCACAATATCCAAACTATGGAAAGAGCCAAGATGTCCATCGACAGATGAATGGATAAA
>NW_022594929.1:0-1095 GCF_004348235.1 Phoca vitulina
TCTGTTGCCAATCTAATGTTTCTACCATTGTAGGTTACAGATCTCTTGTCCTGAGCTGCTTTCAGGATTTTCTCTTTGTCTCTGAGACTCGTAAGTTTTACTATTAGATGTCGGGGTGTTGACCTATTTTTATTGATTTTGAGAGGGGTTCTCTGTGCTTCCTGGATTTTGATGCCTGTTTCCTTCCCCAAATTAGGGAAGTTCTCTGCTATAATTTGCTCCATTATACCTTCTGCCCTTCTCTCTCTTTCTTCTTCTTCTGGGATCCCAATTATTCTAATGTTGTTTCGTCTTATGGTATCGTTTATCTCTCGAATTCTGCCCTCGTGATCCAGTAGTTGTTTATCTCTCTTTTTCTCAGCTTCTTTATTTTCCATCATTTGGTCTTCTATCTCACTGATTCTTTCTTCTGCCTCATTTATCCTAGCAGTTAGCGCCCCCATATTTGATTGCACCTCATTAATAGCCTTTTTGATTTCTACTTGGTTAGATTTTAGTTCTTTTACTTCTCCAGAAAGGGTTTCTCTAATAACTTCCATGCTTTTTTCAAGCCCAGCTAGTATCTTTCAAGTGATGATTCTGAACTCTAGATCTGACATCGTACTAATGTCCGTATTGAGTAGGTCCCTGGCAGTCGGTACTACCTCTTGTTCTTTTTGTTGAGGTGATTTTTTCCGTCTTGTCATTTTGTGCAGAGGAGAATAGATTAATGAGAGAACAAAATGCTAGCAGGGTAACAACGTCCCCAGAAAATATACTCTAAACAAATCAGAAAAGACCTGAAGCAGTGGGAAAAGAAAGGGAAAGAGAGAAAAAAGAAAAGGAAAGAAAAAAAGAAAAAAGAAAAAGATAAAGATAAAAACAAACAAAAGCAGAACAAAACAAAACAAAACAAAAACAGAATGTGATCAAATATGATCAGGCTGGATTATAGATCAGTGCCACACACTAGATTTTGGGTGTATTTTGGTCTGTTAAAAGAAAGTCCCTCCCAAAATTTTAAAGAAAGAAAAACTTATATATGTACAAAAATAAGGGTTGATATGATGAAGGGATGGAATATGACTGTAAAGATGGAAATTATAAAAAATTTTA
>NW_022594930.1:0-1094 GCF_004348235.1 Phoca vitulina
GGGGACAGACACCAAACGCATGCAAGTCCAATGGGGGAGGACAGGCACGTGCAGAGTCAGAGATGTGGGAGCTCCTGGGGAAGGACTCTGGCAAAGGAAACCCTATGGAGGCAGCGCTCGTCACCCTCAGACTGGCAGGTATCTGGTCTGGGGAGAACGTGAGGAAGCGGAGGTCCAATGCAGGTCCCCTGGAGGAAAGGGTGACGGGCACCCCTGTCTGGGAGAACAGTGAGCAGCACCCATCCCAGGCCGCAGGCATACCCATCACCTGGCATGCTCAGCCTCGGACTAACCCCTGCAAACTCTGGCTCGGTTTTTCACAGATGCGTTTTCAGGAGTGTTCAGCACAGCAGTGGTGGAGAGAGCAGGGAATGGAACAACGTTAATGCCCAAGGAGATGGATGGGATCCACGGTCCCAGTCCTCGTGATAGAATGTCCTGTAGCCACTGTCACATTGTCATTCGGGGCACAGGATCCGGGAAGCCCCTCCTGAGACCCCTCCTGCCACCCTGTTTCTGGGAACATTCAGAATTGGAGGAGGAGGAGGTGGAGAGGATCCAGGATGACAGAGGGCCAAGGAGAAGGAAGGTCAGCACTGGGAGGACCTGAGCCACCATCCAGGGCCCGGGCTGTGGTGCCCTCGGGCCTCACCCCAAATAAGGGCTCCTGATGGATGGACCCAACTTCTGCGGTTTCCCTCCCTCCCTCCCTCTCTCTCCCTCCTTTTCTCCCATCCTTCCTCCCTCTCACTCCCTCCCTCCTTCCCCCCTTCCTCCTTCATTCCGCAGAGGATCTGGGGTCCCTGCTGTGTACTGAGCACTGGGGCTTCATCAGTGAGCACCCCCCAACCCACATGGTCACATCCACTGTGGGAGGTGACAGGGGTCAGTCCTCAGGGCTAGGAGTGGTGATGAGCACCAAGAATCTGCTCCTGAAAACAGAGGCCAGTTGCACAAAGAATGGAGAGACCCATGCTTAGCACTTCCTCTAGAAAAATCTAGTCCTGAAAACTGATGAACAGTGAGTACATCCTAGACTTCCTGCAATGTGAGTTCTAATGGCAGGTATGCACTGATTCCTAGAACCAACAAAG
>NW_022594931.1:0-1093 GCF_004348235.1 Phoca vitulina
TATTCTTGGCTGCATATTTTTCTCATTTAGTGCTCTGAATATGTCCTGCCAGTCCTTTCTGGCCTGCCAGGTCTCTGTGGATAAGTCTGTTGCCAATCTAATGTTTCTACCATTGTAGGTTACATATCTCTTCTCCCGAGCTGCTTTCAGGATTTTCTCTTTGTCTCTGAGACTCGTAAGTTTTACTATTAGATGTCGGGGTGTTGACCTATTTTTATTGATTTTGAGAGGGGTTCTCTGTGCTTCCTGGATTTTGATGCCTGTTTCCTTCCCCAAATTAGGGAAGTTCTCTGCTATAATTTGCTCCATTATACCTTCTGCCCCTCTCTCTCTTTCTTCTTCTTCTGGGATCCCAATTATTCTAATGTTGTTTCGTCTTATGGTATCGTTTATCTCTCGAATTCTGCCCTCGTGATCCAGTAGTTGTTTATCTCTCTTTTTCTCAGCTTCTTTATTTTCCATCATTTGGTCTTCTATCTCACTGATTCTTTCTTCTGCCTCATTTATCCTAGCAGTTAGCGCCCCCATATTTGATTGCACCTCATTGATAGCCTTTTTGATTTTGACTTGGTTAGATTTTAGTTCTTTTACTTCTCCAGAAAGGGTTTCTCTAATAACTTCCATGTTTTTTTCAAGCCCAGCTAGTATCTTTAAAGTGATGATTCTGAACTCTAGATCTGACATCGTACTAATGTCCGTATTGAGTAGGTCCCTGGCAGTCGGTACTACCTCTTGTTCTTTTTGTTGAGGTGATTTTTTCCGTCTTGTCATTTTGTGCAGAGGAGAATAGATTAATGAGAGAACAAAATGCTAGCAGGGTAACAACGTCCCCAGAAAATATACTCTAAACAAATCAGAAAAGACCTGAAGCAGTGGGAAAAGAAAGGGAAAGAGAGAACAAAGAAAAGGAAAGAAAAAAAGAAAAAAGAAAAAGATAAAGATAAAAACAAACAAAAGCAGAACAAAACAAAACAAAACAAAAACAGAATGTGATCAAATATGATCAGGCTGGATTATAGATCAGTGCCACACACTAGATTTTGGGTGTATTTTGGTCTGTTAAAAGAAAGTCCCTCCCAAAATTTTAAAGAAA
>NW_022594932.1:0-406 GCF_004348235.1 Phoca vitulina
TATTTCGCTCAGCATAACACTCTCCAGTTCCATCCACGTTGTTGCAAATAGCAAGATCTCATTCTTTTTGATGGCTGCATAATATTCCATTGTATATATATACCACTACTTCTTTATCCATTCATCTGTTGATGACATCGTGGCTCTTTCCACAGTTTGCCTATTGTGGACATTGCTGCTATAAACATCGGGGTGCACGTCCCCATTCGGATACCTACATTTGTATCTTTGGGGTAAATACCCAGTAGTGCAATTCCTGGATCATATGGTAGCTCTATTTTCAACTTTTTGAAGAACCTCCATATTGTTTTCCAGAGTGGCTGTACCAGCTTGCATTCCCACCAACAGTGCAGGAGGGATCCCTTTTCTCCACATCCCTGCCAACATCTGTCGTTTCCTGACTTGT
>NW_022594932.1:506-1092 GCF_004348235.1 Phoca vitulina
GGGGGGGGGCACGTTCTGCATGGAGCACTGGGTATTGTGCACAAACAATGAATCATGGAACACTACATCAAAAACTAATGGTGTAATGTATGGTGATTAACATAACAATAAAAAATTTTTTTAAAAAACAATTCCTCATATCTGTGAGGTCATATTATACATGTCTTTCTCTGATTGACTTATTTCGCTCAGCATAACACTCTCCAGTTCCATCCACGTTGTTGCAAATAGCAAGATCTCATTCTTTTTGATGGCTGCATAATATTCCATTGTATATATATACCACTACTTCTTTATCCATTCATCTGTTGATGACATCGTGGCTCTTTCCACAGTTTGCCTATTGTGGACATTGCTGCTATAAACATCGGGGTGCACGTCCCCATTCGGATACCTACATTTGTATCTTTGGGGTAAATACCCAGTAGTGCAATTCCTGGATCATATGGTAGCTCTATTTTCAACTTTTTGAAGAACCTCCATATTGTTTTCCAGAGTGGCTGTACCAGCTTGCATTCCCACCAACAGTGCAGGAGGGATCCCTTTTCTCCACATCCCTGCCAACATCTGTCGTTTCCTGACTTGT
>NW_022594933.1:0-1092 GCF_004348235.1 Phoca vitulina
GTGGGAGAATGTCTGCCTTTTGAAGTAGAAGCCGGGATGGAGACAGCTAACTAAGCAGGCAGTGTGGTACGGGGGAGAAACTTGGGAGCCAGACAGGGCTGCCACTCACCAGCTGTGTGACCTGGCAGGGGTTCCTTCACCTCTCTGAGCTTCACCTGTGGAATGGGAACACTACCACACGCCCTGCAGAGCTGCGGCTGAGAGAGAGAGGATGTAAGCCCAGGCCCATGCAGGGTCAATAAATGGCAGACACTACTGTCATTTTTATTAAAAGTGAGCGACCCCAGGAAGACTGAAAGCCCTTCTTTATGCAGAAGGGACCCAATCTGGGGAGAGGGGACGCAGGTTATATGGAGAAGAGGGTCAAGAGGTAGTGTTGATGAGAAGCCAGGGTCTTTCTGGGGAGCACGGGAAAATTCCAGGGGCGGCAGCGATTCCAAGCCAGAGCTGGTTAAGTGGCGGCTGCCAACAGCACCAGGGACCAGCAGCTGTGGATGGACCTGGATGGGCCCAGTTTGGGCAAAGCCAATCCTTTTCCTTCAGCAGGCATGAGGAAGCTGACCAGCTGCAGGCTCTGACTCTGGGAGCCGCTTATGGAGAAAGAAGCAGACTTGGTTGAGCACCTACCTTGTGCCAGAAATTGCACCTCCATGCCTTTGATCCTGTGAGGTGGGCACACCCTCATCCCATTTCACACTCAAGGGGGCTTAACTCCGGCTGCCTGACTCACAGAGCCCTGGGGTCGCCACAACCCTGGGACCTGCAGTGGCAGCGCCCCCCCCCCCCGCCCCCCGCCAGGGCGTACTGTATACACACATGACCCAGGAACGCCTCACTTGATGAAGTGCTCATCTCCGTAGTGTTAGTTGTTTTTTTTTTTTTCAAAACAAGAAGTAGGGGCGCCTGGGGGGCTCAGTCATTAAGCGTCTGCCTTCGGCTCAGGTCATGATTCCAGGGTCCTGGGATCGAGCCCCGCATCAGGCTCCCTGCTCCGCAGGAAGCCAGCTTCTCCCTCTCCCACTCCCCCTGCTTGTGTTCCCTCTCTCGCTGTGTCTCTCTGTCAAATAAATAAATAAGATCTTTAAAAAAAAA
>NW_022594934.1:0-1091 GCF_004348235.1 Phoca vitulina
TCTTCCTCAATTTCTTTCATGAGTATTTTATAGTTTTCTGAGTACAGGTCCTTTGCCTCTTTGGTTAGATTTATTCCTAGGTATCTGATGGTTTTGGGTACAATTGTAAATGGGCTTGACTCCTTAATTTCTCTTTCTTCTGTCTTGTTGTTGGTGTATAGGAATGCCACTGACTTCTGTGCATTGATTTTATATCCTGCCACTTTACTGAATTCCTGTATGAGTTCTAGCAGTTTTGGGGTGCAGTCTTTGGGGTTTTCCACATAAAGTATCATATCATCTGCAAAGAGTGAGAGTTTGACTTCTTCTTTGCCAATTTGGATGCCTTTTATTTCTTTTTGTGGTCTGATTGCTGTGGCTAGGACTTCTAATACTATGTTGAATAGCAGTGGTGATGGTGGACATCTCTGCCGCGTTCCTGACCTTAGGGGGAAAGCTCTCAGTTTTTCCCCATTGAGAATGATATTCGCTGTAGGTTTTTCATAGATGGCTTTTATGATATTGAGGTATATGCCCTCTATCCCTATACTCTGAAGAGTTTTGATCAAGAAAGGATGCTGTACTTTGTCAAATGCTTTTTCTGCATCTATTGAGAGGATCATATGATTCTTGTTCTTTCTTTTGTTAATGTATTGTATCACGTTGATTGATTTGCAGATGTTGAACCAACCTTGCAGCCCAGGGATAAATCCCACTTCGTTGTGGTGAATAATCCTTTTAATGTACTGTTGGATCCTATTGGCTAGTATTTTGGTGAGAATATTTGCATCCATGTTCATCAAGGATATTGGTCTGTAATTCTCCTTTTTGATGGGGTCTTTGTCTGGTTTAGGGATCAAGGTAATGGTGGCCTTATAAAATGAGTTTGGAAGTTTTCCTTCCATTCCTATTTTTTGGAACAGTTTCAGAAGGATAGGTATTAATTCTTCTTTAAATGTTTGGTAGAATTCCCCTGGGAAGCCATCTGGCCCTGGGCTTCTGTTTGTTGGGAGATTTTTGATGACTGCTTCAATTTCCTTAGTGGTTATAGGTCTGTTCAGGTTTTCTATTTCTTCCTGGTTCAGTTTTGGTAGTTGATACATCTCTAGGAA
>NW_022594935.1:0-1090 GCF_004348235.1 Phoca vitulina
GAGGTCCTTGGAAGATAAAACACTGTTTCTGTACACTCTTCTTTTTCAAATTAGAATGCAAACGATTAGACTTCCATGCAAAACTACGGCCGCAGGGCTAGCTAAATCAAACACACTTGGAGTCTTGTTCTGTCTTTTGGTGGGGCCTGAGCCTCATTCGTAAAATGCTTTGGACTCCCTTGCAGTGCTCTCATGCACGCACACCACAAAATGCTTCCACCCTCAGGAGCGGCCCTTTTCGCTGAAGCCCGGATTCTCTACCGAGTTTTTCCATTGTCTTAGGGGGCTGACATTCAGCCTGCATGCACCCCCAGGGCAATGCTACTAGACCCATAGCCATGATGTGATTTGTGAGCTGCCTTCTGTACCGGCCTGTCTCTACCCCGATTTTATGAAATGGATCCATTCCCGTAGCTCTAAGCCACAGTACACCCTAAACTGCATCCTCCCACAGAGAGGTCGTCGGAAGCTAAAACACTGCTTCTGTACACTGTTGTTTTTCGTGTTACAACGCTGGCGATTAGATTTCCAAGCAAAAGTAGGGCCGCAGTGCTAGCTAAAGCAAACACATGGAGAGTCTGGTTTTGCCTTTTGCTGGTCCTGAGTCTCACTCGTAAAAAGCTTTGGACTCCCTTGCAGTGCTCTCACGCACGCACACAACAAAATGCTTCCACCCTCAGGAGCGGCTGTTTTTGCTGAAGCACGGATTCTCTACCGAGTTTTTCCTTCGACTTAGGTGGCTGACATTGAGCCTGCACGCACCCCCGGGGCAACGCTACTAGCCCCATAACCATGATGTGATTTGTGAGCTGCCTTCTCTACCGGCCTGTCTCTACCCCGATTTTACGAAATGGAACCAGTCCCATACCTCTCTGCCACAGTACCCCCTGAACTGCTTCCTCCCACAGAGAGGTCCTCGGAAGCCTAAACACTGTTTCTGTACACTGTTGTTTGTTCGAGTTAGAACCCTACTGATTAGACTTCAATTCAAAAGAGGTGCTGCAGTGCTAGCTAAATCAAACACGGGGCGTCTTGTTCTGCCTTTTGCTGGGGCCTGAGTCTCACTCGTAAAAACCTTTGGACTCCCTTA
>NW_022594936.1:0-1090 GCF_004348235.1 Phoca vitulina
ACATAGGGAGAGAGGGGACAGAAGCAGGGGGAGTGGGAGAGGGAGAAGCAGGCTTCCTACTGAGCAGGGAGCCTGATGAGGGGCTTGATCCCAGGACCCTGAGATCGTGACCAGAGCCAAAGGCAGACGCTTAACGACTGAGCCACCCAGGCGCCTCGACTTATGTTTTTTTTTAAAGATTTTATTTACTTATTTGTCAGAGAGAAAAAGAGGGCACAAGCAGAGGGAGGGGCAGAGGGAGAAGCAGGCTCCCTGCTGAACAAGGAGTCCGATGCAGGACTCCATCCCAGGACCCTGGGATCATGACCTGAGCCGAGGCAGATGCTTAACCGACTGAGCCACACAGGCATCCCATTGACTTGTGGTTTATTAAAAAAAAAAAAAAAAACGGAAGTTATGTAAGTGCTATAATCAATATGATGATGGTAAGTATAAACAGTAGAGCACTTAACATGTCTCAGGGATTATCACCATGTGATTTACACAGAGGGTCAAACTTAATCATGAAAGCAAACCCAGGAGGCACCCCATAGGGGATCCCTTTGTACAGACATGGAAAGGGAGACAAGGAGAAGAGAAGGAGTGGTGTAGCCAGGGTTCAACCCAAAAGGTTTGCTCTCAGAGGCCTGTTGTCTTGTCGTTCATTGGTTCCCTGTCCATCAGGAAGTGGGTATGACTGAGCACTCCATGCAAATGAACTGTCGCAATGTTCAAGAATGTTCTGCAATGGGAGGCTGCTGAGCTCAGAGCCTAGGAAGACATTAAGGGGCAATGTGACTCACCTGCTCAAATCACACTAAAGTCCGTCATCCAGTGGGCATCTCGAGGCCTCCAGGATCAGCTGGACTCCGGAGCTACAACACAGAGCAAGGGTGACATCCTGGTGACGAGACACTGCAGTGTCATGTGGGAGATGGGCATGGAGCAGAAATGACAGAGGGAAACGTAAGTCACTCCTGAGATGAGTGCTGTGTGGAGAAAGATATCATGAATGCAGAAACCAGGAGACCCAGCAGGTCCCCTACCACTAGGATCAGTCATATCTACAGGATGCAACAGGCATATGGATATGAAACAAAAACACAACTAC
>NW_022594937.1:0-1088 GCF_004348235.1 Phoca vitulina
GGTTTTTGGTGCTATTGTAAATGGAATCGTTTCTCTAATTTCTCTTTCTACAGTTGCATTGTTAGTGTATAAGAAAGCAACTGATTTCTGTGCATTGATTTTGGATCCTGCCACATTACTGAATTGCTGGATGAGTTCTAGTAATTTGGGGGTGGAGTCTTTTGGGTTTTCCACATAAAGTATCATGTCGTCTGCGAAAAGAGAGAGTTTGACTTCTTTGCCAATTTGAATACCTTTTATTTCTTTTTGTTGTCTGATTGCTGTTGCTAGGACTTCTAGTACTATGTTGAACAATAGTGGTGAGAGTGGGCATCCTTGTCGTGTTCCTGATCTTAAGGGAAAGGCTCTCAGCTTTTCCCCATTGAGGATGATATTCGCTGTGGGTTTTCATAGATGGATTTTATGAACTTGAGGAATGTTCCCTCTATCCCTATACTCTGGAGAGTTTTAATCAGGAAAGGATGTTGTATTTTGTCAAATGCTTTTTCTGCATCAATTGAGAGGACCATATGGTTCTTCTCCCTCCTCTTATTAATGTGTTCTATCACATTGATTAATTTGCGAATGTTGAACCACTCTTGCATCCCGGGGATAAATCCCACTTGGTCGTGGTGGATGATCCTTTTAATGTATTGTTGGATCCTATTAGCTAGGATTTTGTGGAGGATTTTGGAATCCATATTCATCAGGGATATCGGTCTGAAATTCTCCGTTTTGATGGGGTCTTTGCCTCGTTTGGGGAGTAAGATAATGCTGGCCTCATAGAATGAGTTTGGAAGTTTTCCTCCTGTTTCTATTTTTTGAAACAGCTTCAGTAGAATAGGTATTACTTCTTCTTTGAATGTTTGGTAGAATTCCCCAGGGAATCCATCAGGCCCTGGACTCTTGTTTTTTGGGAGGTTTTTGATCACTGCTTCAATCTCGTTACTGGTTATTGGCCTATTCAGGTTGTCAATTTCTTCCTGTTTCAGTCTTGGCAGCTTATAGGGTTCCAGGAAGGCCTCCATTTCATCCAGATTGCTCAGTTTATTGGCATATAGTTGTTGATAATAATTTCTAATAATTGTTTCTATTTCCTTGGTGTTAGT
>NW_022594938.1:0-1088 GCF_004348235.1 Phoca vitulina
TTCCATTGGACATTCTTTCCTGCTTTGTCAAAGATTAGTTGACCATAGAGTTGAGGGTCCATTTCTGGGCTCTCTATTCTGTTCCATTGATCTATGTGCCTGTTTTTGTGCCAGTACCATACTGTCTTGATGATGACAGCTTTGTAGTAGAGCTGGAAGTCCGGAATTGTGATGCCGCCAGCTTTGCTTTTCTTTTTCAACATTCCTCTGGCTATGCGGGGTCTTTTCTGGTTCCATACAAATTTTAGGATTATTTGTTCCATTTCTTTGAAGAAAGTGGATGGTATTTTGATGGGGATTGCATTGAATGTGTAGATTGCTCTAGGTAGGATTGACATCTTCACAATATTTGTTCTTCCAATCCATGAGCATGGAACGTTTTTCCATTTCTTTGTGTCTTCCTCAATTTCTTTCATGAGTATTTTATAGTTTTCTGAGTACAGATCCTTTGCCTCTTTGGTTAGATTTATTCCTAGGTATCTTATGGTTTTGGGTGCAATTGTAAATGGGATCGACTCCTTAATTTCTCTTTCTTCTGACTTGTTGTTGGTGTATAGGAATGCCACTGACTTCTGTGCATTGATTTTATATCCTGCCACTTGACTGAATTCCTGTATGAGTTCTAGCAGTTTTGGGGTGGAGTCTTTGGGATTTTCCACATAAAGTATCATATCATCTGCAAAGAGTGAGAGTTTGACTTCTTCTTTGCCAATTTGGATGCCTTTGATTTCTTTTTGTTGTCTGATTGCTGTGGCTAGGACTTCCAATACTATGTTGAATAGCAGTGGTGATAGTGGACATCCCTGCCGCGTTCCTGACCTTAGGGGGAAAGCTCTCAGTTTTTCCCCATTGAGAATGATATTCGCTGTAGGTTTTTCATAGATGGCTTTTATGATATTGAGGTATGTACCCTCTATCCCTACACTCTGAAGAGTTTTGATCAAGAAAGGATGCTGTACTTTGTCAAATGCTTTTTCTGCATCTATTGAGAGGATCATGTGATTCTTGTTTTTTCTTTTGTTAATGTATTGTATCACGTTGATTGATTTGCGGATGTTGAACCAACCTTGCAGCCCAGGGATAAATCC
>NW_022594939.1:0-1088 GCF_004348235.1 Phoca vitulina
AGCACTGCAAGGGAGTCCAGACCCATTTTCCGTGTGGGACTCAGGCCGCGGCAGAAGACAGAACACGACTCCCCACTTGTTTCATGAAGCTAGCACTGCGGCCCCACTTTTGCATGGAAGTCTAATAGCAAGCGTTCTTTTTTATTATTATTATTCAATGTTTTTATTGTTATGTGAATCCCCATACATTACATCATTAGTTTTAGATATAGTGTTCCATGATTCATTGTTTGTGCCTAACACCCAGTGCTCCATGCAGATCGTGCCCTGCTCAATACCCATCACCAGGCTAACCCATCCTCCCACCCCCCCCCCCCCCCCAACCCCCCGCTGGTTTTTCAGAGTCCATCGTCTCTCATGGTTCTTCTCACCCTCCGATTTTCCCCCCTTCATTCTTCCCCTCCTGCTACATTCTTCTTCTTCTTTTTTTCTTTCTTAACATATATTGCATTATTTGTTTCAGAGGTACAGATCTGAGATTCAACAGTCTTGCACAATTCACAGCGCTTACCAGAACACATACCCTCCCCAGTGTCCAACACCCAGTGACCCCATCCCTCCCACCACAGCCCCCACTCCAGCAACCCTCAGTTTGTTTCCGGAGAT
Source organism: Phoca vitulina (assembly GCF_004348235.1). NCBI lineage: Eukaryota > Metazoa > Chordata > Mammalia > Carnivora > Phocidae > Phoca > Phoca vitulina. The sequence goes on from NW_022594939.1 coordinate 607, forward strand.
TAAGAATTCCTCATATCAGTGAGGTCATATGATACATGTCTTTCTCTGTTTGACTTATTTCGCTCAGCATGATACCCTCCAGTTCCATCCACGTCGTTGCAGATGGCAAGATCTCATTCCTTTGGATGGCTGCATAATATTCCATTGTATATATATATATATATACCCTCTCTTCTTTATCCATTCATCTGTTGGTGGACATCTTGGCTCTTTCCACAGTTTGGCTATTGTGGACCTTAATAGCAAGCGTTCTAACTCGAAGAAGCAACACTGAAGAGAAACCGTGCTTTAGCTACCGACGACCTCTGTGTGGGAGGAAGCAGTTTAGGGTGTACGGTGGGTGAGAGCCTGGGGACGGGTTCCGTTTCCTAAAATCGAGGGAGAGACAGGCCGGAGAGAAGGCAGCTCTCAACTCACACCATGGTTATGGGGCTAGTACCGTTGCCGCGGGTGTGTGTGCAGGCTTCATGAAAACCGCCTAA
>NW_022594940.1:0-1088 GCF_004348235.1 Phoca vitulina
ATGAATCTAAGTCACTAGTCATCATTATTATACTGCTCATAATTTCACCTGCTTAAACATATGATTCAATATTTGATGTTACCTTCTTTATCACATAAAAAGTTACAAAAATGGGAAGAAGCAAACAATATTCAGGAATTTTTTTTTATCTCAATTCCAAGGATGAAGTTTAGGTATAAGTTACTATAAATTCTAACAATATTTTAAGTTTTGTAACTTGTAAAATTTTATAAAAACTAAATATTAAATTATAATCTATTGACTTCAATATGTCCATTCAAATGATCATTTCATTTGAACTATGTTACATTATTAAAGCAGGAAAAACAATATAAAATCGGAAATTTAAATTTAAATTTAACTTTTTACATACCTGTAGGTGGTTATTTTCACTTTCAAGTCTTTTTTGCTCTTCCTCTGATGTCCTTTCTAAGTCTAGCTCTGCTGGCCAATCTATATATTTAGTTAAAATGGACTACTTAGAATGGTTAGATAAAAGCTATAACCTTCTTAAAAATAGAAAATGACATTTTATCTATTGATAGTTTAAAGTAAACTTAATCTTTAGCTGAATATTTACTTTAAGAAATACTTTTAATTATAGGAAACTTCAACAAACCATTTGGGAAATACTAAATGTCACCAGGTTAAAGACATACAAACATCTCAAAGATTCATTCACAAGTTCATCCACCTAACATCAATGAACAAAACAATCAGAAACAAAATTTTGTAATGCAGCAGAAACATATAAAATCACAACAGACTATTCTTTACCTTGTAACAGCACCTCTTAACACCCAAAGCTTCAACTACAACATTATTCATGGTTTCCAAAATTATCAGTATTTTTTATGCCTTTATTAGTGTACAACCTTCCTATGGGGGTATGTCCCTGATGAGTGTAAACATTCCTGAAATGTTTTCCTCTACTACTTGATAAATTTCTTCACATCTTTTAGGACACAGACTGCTATGTAAAGTCATCCTTGATTATGGCTATTCTTCCCCAGATAAATAGGGGTCTCTTTCTTCAGGGCAACCTTAGTACTTTACCGATTTTTCTAGTGTATCTTCACCACCTGAAC
>NW_022594941.1:0-1088 GCF_004348235.1 Phoca vitulina
TTTGGGGCAGTGACAGAGGAGAAACAGAGGTCTAAGACAGCCAGATTTCGGAGCAGGAAGTACATGGGTGTGTGGAGCCGGGTGTCTGAAGTCACCGTGACCATGATGAGGAGGTTTCCCACGACAGTGGTGGTGTAGACAAACAGGAACACCAGAAACAGGAAAAGCTGGAGCTCTCGAGTCTCTGAGAACCCCAAAAAGACAAACTCTGATACCCACGTGAGGTTTTTTGGCTCCATGGCATCTTCCCCATACTCCTAAAGAAAAGGAATCATAGACACAAATGCATGAAGTCACTTTTAGTGCTCAGGATTCAAACTGAGTTGTCCAGGTCCAGATGATGGATCCTCATGTGCAGATACATCACCCGGTGCTGATTATTAATGGGCTTGTCAGTGGACAGTATACAAACTGCTGCTATAATATACATTCATGAGATATCTTAAAGCCATCCAGAGCATATGCAACCTGCCTTTCAAAGATTCCGTGTGATCCAGTTTGGGGAGACAGTTGGAGTCCAACACACCAGCAGTCAAATTCAGGGCTTCTAGTTATTTGAGATTTGACCTTAATTCAGCTACTTAATCTCTCTGAGTCTCAGTTTCCACATCTGTAAGATAGGAATAAACACATCTTTTTTATAGAATTGTCTAGGGCATGAAATAGATAACACATCAAGTTCCTAGAAAGTGCCTGGAAATAAATCACTCTGGCAATCACTGCTTCTGGGTATTCTCCTCCTCTAAGACATCCTCCCTTCTTCCAGTCTCAAATAAACTTTTCTAGCAATCATTTTTCATGCAACATTTAACACAACCTCATGTTAATGGGCTTCTCCTGTGACTATGTTTTTCCTCCACAATTTAACTGAAAGCTCCCAGAGGCAGAGACAAGGATCTTTATTTGTGCCCCAAGTGCCCATCTTGGTGGACAGTCAATGCTCCAAAATCAGGTTGTGTTGATGCTGGGTGCGGGAGGAGCTGTGAGGTGCAGCCCCTTACGTGGTGAGGCCCAGAAAGTTACAGAGTGTGTGCTGAGGCAAGAGAGAGGCCAGGGTGAGAGAGAGTCTCTAGTTTAAGAAATAGTTA
>NW_022594942.1:0-1088 GCF_004348235.1 Phoca vitulina
TAACTATTTCTTAAACTAGAGACTCTCTCTCACCCTGGCCTCTCTCTTGCCTCAGCACACACTCTGTAACTTTCTGGGCCTCACCACGTAAGGGGCTGCACCTCACAGCTCCTCCCGCACCCAGCATCAACACAACCTGATTTTGGAGCATTGACTGTCCACCAAGATGGGCACTTGGGGCACAAATAAAGATCCTTGTCTCTGCCTCTGGGAGCTTTCAGTTAAATTGTGGAGGAAAAACATAGTCACAGGAGAAGCCCATTAACATGAGGTTGTGTTAAATGTTGCATGAAAAATGATTGCTAGAAAAGTTTATTTGAGACTGGAAGAAGGGAGGATGTCTTAGAGGAGGAGAATACCCAGAAGCAGTGATTGCCAGAGTGATTTATTTCCAGGCACTTTCTAGGAACTTGATGTGTTATCTATTTCATGCCCTAGACAATTCTATAAAAAAGATGTGTTTATTCCTATCTTACAGATGTGGAAACTGAGACTCAGAGAGATTAAGTAGCTGAATTAAGGTCAAATCTCAAATAACTAGAAGCCCTGAATTTGACTGCTGGTGTGTTGGACTCCAACTGTCTCCCCAAACTGGATCACATGGAATCTTTGAAAGGCAGGTTGTATATGCTCTGGATGGCTTTAAGATATCTCATGAATGTATATTATAGCAGCAGTTTGTATACCGTCCACTGACAAGCCCATTAATAATCAGCACCGGGTGATGTATCTGCACATGAGGATCCATCATCTGGACCTGGACAACTCAGTTTGAATCCTGAGCACTAAAAGTGACTTCATGCATTTGTGTCTATGATTCCTTTTCTTTAGGAGTATGGGGAAGATGCCATGGAGCCAAAAAACCTCACGTGGGTATCAGAGTTTGTCTTTTTGGGGTTCTCAGAGACTCGAGAGCTCCAGCTTTTCCTGTTTCTGGTGTTCCTGTTTGTCTACACCACCACTGTCGTGGGAAACCTCCTCATCATGGTCACAGTGACTTCAGACACCCGGCTCCACACACCCATGTACTTCCTGCTCCGAAATCTGGCTGTCTTAGACCTCTGTTTCTCCTCTGTCACTGCCCCAAA
>NW_022594943.1:0-1088 GCF_004348235.1 Phoca vitulina
TAACTATTTCTTAAACTAGAGACTCTCTCTCACCCTGGCCTCTCTCTTGCCTCAGCACACACTCTGTAACTTTCTGGGCCTCACCACGTAAGGGGCTGCACCTCACAGCTCCTCCCGCACCCAGCATCAACACAACCTGATTTTGGAGCATTGACTGTCCACCAAGATGGGCACTTAGGGCACAAATAAAGATCCTTGTCTCTGCCTCTGGGAGCTTTCAGTTAAATTGTGGAGGAAAAACATAGTCACAGGAGAAGCCCATTAACATGAGGTTGTGTTAAATGTTGCATGAAAAATGATTGCTAGAAAAGTTTATTTGAGACTGGAAGAAGGGAGGATGTCTTAGAGGAGGAGAATACCCAGAAGCAGTGATTGCCAGAGTGATTTATTTCCAGGCACTTTCTAGGAACTTGATGTGTTATCTATTTCATGCCCTAGACAATTCTATAAAAAAGATGTGTTTATTCCTATCTTACAGATGTGGAAACTGAGACTCAGAGAGATTAAGTAGCTGAATTAAGGTCAAATCTCAAATAACTAGAAGCCCTGAATTTGACTGCTGGTGTGTTGGACTCCAACTGTCTCCCCAAACTGGATCACATGGAATCTTTGAAAGGCAGGTTGTATATGCTCTGGATGGCTTTAAGATATCTCATGAATGTATATTATAGCAGCAGTTTGTATACTGTCCACTGACAAGCCCATTAATAATCAGCACCGGGTGATGTATCTGCACATGAGGATCCATCATCTGGACCTGGACAACTCAGTTTGAATCCTGAGCACTAAAAGTGACTTCATGCATTTGTGTCTATGATTCCTTTTCTTTAGGAGTATGGGGAAGATGCCATGGAGCCAAAAAACCTCACGTGGGTATCAGAGTTTGTCTTTTTGGGGTTCTCAGAGACTCGAGAGCTCCAGCTTTTCCTGTTTCTGGTGTTCCTGTTTGTCTACACCACCACTGTCATGGGAAACCTCCTCATCATGGTCACAGTGACTTCAGACACCCGGCTCCACACACCCATGTACTTCCTGCTCCGAAATCTGGCTGTCTTAGACCTCTGTTTCTCCTCTGTCACTGCCCCAAA
>NW_022594944.1:0-1087 GCF_004348235.1 Phoca vitulina
TCCAAATTATAACTTTATAAAATGTTCCATGTGTGGTTGAGAAGAACATGTAGTCTGATGTTTTGGAGTGGATTGTTGTATATATGTAACATAAGTCAGGTTTGTTGATAATTTTGTTCAATTTTTCTATATCCTGCCTGAATTTTAGGTCTGCTCACTCTATCAATTTTTGAGGGAGGGGGATACAAATCTCTGATTCTCTTTGTGAATTTGTTTTTGCACTTTCAGTGGATTTTTGCTTTGTGAATTTTAAAACTCTCTTAGGTCATGAACATTTTTGGTTGTTTTGTCTTCTTAAAGGACATTTTTACCACCATAAAATTACTTTATTTATCTCTTCTAATATTCTTGGAAATTTACTTTGTGGGATACTGATATACCCACTCTGCTTGGTTTTTCTGTTTTTTTTTGTTTTGTTTTGTTTTTTAGTGTTAACATAGCATATTTTTTCATCTTTATTTCTAATCTATTTGCATTGTTATAGAGATCATTTCTGCTAGGCAACACGAATGTGGGTATTGCTTTTTTATCCAATCTGACATTTTGCTTCTTAATTGGAATGTTTGGGCTCTTTACTTTTAATGTAATCAATGATATCATTAGGTTTAACTCTGTTTTCTTGTTGTTTGTTCCCTATTTGTCTCATTTGTTTTTTGTTCCATTTTTCTGTTGTTCTATCTTGTTTGGAATTAATTAAATATAATTTTGGGATTCCATTTTATCTCCTTTTTGGCTCATTAGCTGAACCACTTGTTTTTGTTATTTTAGTCATTGCTTTAGGGTTTGCCCTACATTTATCACAATCTCCCTTCAAGGGACATCATACCACCATGTATGGTATAAAGCCTGTAATGGTATGAAACGCTTGCATTTCTCACCTCCTGACTTTTGTGCAACTGTATACATTTTCCGTAATAATTAGATTGAGCAAAGGTAAAGTTAAGAAGAAAGAAAGAGAGAGAGAGAGAGAAGGGAGAAGAGAAGGGAATAAAGGAAAAACGGAAGGAAGAAAGAAAAGGCAGAAAGAGAGAGAGAGAGAGCAAAACAGCTTTAATCTCTTCATGGCGATTCCAAAACCCAAGAAGTT
>NW_022594946.1:0-1087 GCF_004348235.1 Phoca vitulina
CTCAGAATGTCCATTCCTTGTCCCTTGTTGCAGACCTTTTATGACCCAATTTATTTAGTTTATCTTCTCTGAACCCTCTTTCCCTCTCCCCACATGCTGAGAAAGGTGAACACTCTTTTTTTAGTTACTCAAATACTTGTCACATTCAGGGCAATTAATTCCTTTTTACCTGCTTCACTCACCTACTTGGCACATATCTTGTTCATTCTTTAAAACATTTCTAGGACTTAGGACAACACCTAGAACATAACAAACCGTTAACACAAATGGGAAGCAGTAATAATACTCAAATGAATGAAGGAATTTTGGAACACAAATGTCTCTTATATTTACATCTGATTTCAAAAGAAGAGCAATTCTTCCTGTCTAATCTTTTTGTTGAAAAGCTAATATACATTTATGTTTACTATTATTTGTTTTTTAAGTTGAGCTACAATTTTTTTTAATTTTATTTTTTTATGCTATGTTAATCACTATACATTACATCATTAGTTTTTGATGTAGTGTTCCATGATTCATTGTTTGCATATAACACCCAGTGCTCCATTCAATACATGCCCTCTTTAATACCCATCACCGGGCTAACCCATCCCCCCACCCCCCTCCCCTCTAGAACCCTCAGTTTGTTTCTCAGAGTCCATAGTCTCTCATGGTTCGTCTCCCCCTCCAATTTCCACCCCCTTAATTTTTCCCTTCCTACTATCTTTTTTTAAAAAAAATATAATGTATTATTTGTTTCAGAGGTACAGGTCTGTGATTCATCAGTCTTACACAGTTCACAGCACTCACCATAGCATATACCCTCCCCAATGTCTATCACCCAGCCACCCCATCCATCCCACCCCCCACCACTCCAGCAACCCTCAGTTTGTTTCCTGAGATTAAGAATTCGTCATATCACGGGGCGCATGGGTGGCTCAGATGGTTAAGCATCTGCCTTCGGCTCAGGTCATGATCCCAGAGTCCTGGGATCGAGCCCCACATCAGGCTCCTGGCTCAGTGAGGAACCTGCTTCTCCCTCTGCTCATGCTTTCTCTCTATCTCTCTCTGTATCTCTGTGTCTCAAATGAATAAATAAAATCTTAAA
>NW_022594947.1:0-1087 GCF_004348235.1 Phoca vitulina
CCATGGGCGGGATTTGATCCATGAGCCATAAACTAAATATAAATGTAAGCAGATGGTATATGAACACGTAGGAAACAAGGTGCATATCGGTGTCCATAATTGCTCAGACCTCATTACCCCTTTTGCTCTATAACTGTAGGGTCTTTTTCTGTCTATATCTTGTATATAAAGTTAACAAAACTGAAAACGCATAGAAGACATTTAATGCTAGAGATGGGTTGGGGCCCTACAGACTTACAGAACTGTAGAATTTTATTGTTAGAAGAAATTGTCGCGATTGTCTAATTTGAACCCCATATTTATTTTATAGATAACCAGAAAGTCATAATAAATGATTAATTAACTTACAAATACTGGAGGGATAGTAGGCCTTCAAATGAGTCCTTATGTAATTCGGTCAAATAATTTTCACTGAGAATTCTGAAAAATGGAAAGGTTATTTTTGCATCAAAATGCAAAATAACTACAACTATTTACTACCTAGGATTAACTTCCATATGGGAGGGGAAACTTGGGTAATGGTGCCCCGTAAATACACTAATTCTTATTTAATTTAGGAGTACTGATCTCTGCTCTGTTTCCATTCAAATCCTTCTTTTCATGTACTCCTTTGTGCCCATCTCTCTCCATCTCTCTCTCCCTCTCTCTCTCTCCGTCATACACACACACACACCCCTATCTACTCTTTGCACCAAAATGCATATTTAATGCCTACTCTCTGGATCACAAAGTCTCGGCTAGAACCCAGCTCTGGGTGCCAACAACCCTGGCAGAACTGCCATTTCCTCCTCTCTTTTCCCAAATTCTATTCGGAAGCCCCATACACAACTATAGCAGTGTGGCAGAGAAAGCCGTTCGTTTTTTTTCTCCCCGACTAAAAACTATTTTTGAGAACTAAAAAAATGTTCATTAATAAATGTTCAGTTTAATAATTACCAAGCAAATACCCATGTAACACCATTCATGTCAAGAAAAAGCCCTGCCTGCATCCCAGAAGCCCCCAGTGTGCCCCTTCCAATCACAACCCTCTCTCTGATTCCCCAGAAGTAACCACTATGCTGACTTTAATAACAATTTCCTTGCTTTT
>NW_022594948.1:0-1086 GCF_004348235.1 Phoca vitulina
GGCCGCAGTGCTAGCTTGATGAAAAACATGGCGAGTCGTGTTCTGCCTTCTGCAGGGGCCTGAGTCTCACTCGCAAAAAGCTTTGGACTCCCTCGCAGGGCTCTCACGCACGCACACAACAAAATGCTTCCCCACCCTCTGGAGTGGCTGTTTTAGCTGAAGCATGGATTCTCTACCAAGTTTTTCCTTCGAGTTAGGTGGTTGTCTTTAAGCCTGCACGCACACCCGGGGTAACGGTAGTAGCCCCATAGCCATGGTATGAGTGGAGGGCTGCCTTGTGTACCGGCCTGTCTCTCCCCCGATTTTACGAAATGGAACCCGTCCCCAGGCTCTCACCCACAGTACACCCTATACTGCTTCCTCCCACAGAGGTCGACGGTAGCTAAAGCCCGGTTTCTCTACAGTGTTGTTTCTCCGAGTTACAATGCTAGCGATTAGACTTCCATGCAAAAGTGGGGCCGCAGTGCTAACTTCACGAAACAAGTGGGGAGGCGTGTCCTCCCTTCTCCCGGGGCCTGAGTCTCACACGGAAAATGGTTTGGGACTCCATTGCACTTCTCTCAGGCAGGCACACAGCAAAATGCTTCCAGCCTCAGGAATGCCTATGTTCGCTGAAGCAGGAATTCTCTGCAGAGTTGTTCCCTCGACTTAGGTGCTTGGCTTTAGGCCTGCAGGCACACCCGGGGCAACTGTACTAGCCTCGTAAACAAGAGGTGAGTGCACAGCTGCCTTCTGCACTGGCCTGTCTCTCCCTCGATTTTACCTATGGAACCTGTCCCCAGGCTCTCACCCACAGTGCAGCGTAAACTGCTTTCTCACACAGAGAGGTCGACGGTAGCTAAAGCACGGTTTCTCTACACTGTTGTTTCTTCGAGTTTGAACGCTAGCGATTAGACTTCCAGGCAAAAGTGGGCCGCAGTGCTAGCTTGGAGAAACACATGGCGAGTCGTGTTCTGCCTTCTGCTGGGGCCTGAGTCTCACTCGCAAAAAGCTTTGGACTCCCTCGCAGGGCTCTCACGCACGCACACAACAAAATGCGTCCACCCTCTGGAGTGGCTGTTTTAGCTGAAGCATGGATTCTCTACC
>NW_022594949.1:0-1085 GCF_004348235.1 Phoca vitulina
CTCAGAGAAGGATCTGCCCTTAGACTCTTTTGTCCTCACGTCCTACCTCTGCTCCTGAGTCACTAATCAAGTGAGGGCTGAGAGAGTCTGGAAGGGGGTGCAAATTTGCATAAAGAGCATTTTCATTTCCCTGGCAGCAGTAGGGAGGATAAGACAAGCCTGGGACAGGCCAACTGTCCTGTGGGGACCAGGGCTTGTGTCACCATGGCCTAGACTCCTCTCTTCCTCCGGTTCCTCTCTCTCTGCTCAGGTAGGGGAATCATCTGACTTCTGGGGGAGCCTCCCAGCTATTATCAGTACCTAAGCCTGAGAAACCCCCGCATAAATGTCCCATCACCCACGAGTGTGTGTTTGCAGGTTCCCTGTCCCAGCCTGTGTGACCCAGCTGCCCTCCCTGTCTGCTTCTCTGGGAACAACGGCCAGACTCACCTGCACCCTGAGCAGGGACCTCCGTGTTAGTAGGAAAAACATGAACTGGATCCAGCAGCAGCCATCGAGCCCTCCCCGGTTTCTCCTGTACTACTACTCAGACTCAAGAATAAGATGGGCTCCAGGGTCCCCGGCTGCTTCTCTGGCTCCAAAGATGCCTCGGTCAGTGCAGGGCTTCTGCTCATCTCTGGGCCACCATGCCCCGCACAGGACATAAGAAACACTGGGGTTTCCCATGGCACTTGTACCAAGGCTCAGACTGAGCCCCTACGCTTCTACTTGGGGCAGCATGAAGTTCCCTCCTCGTTTCCAACCTCATTCTCCAGATTCAAGTGTATGAACAGGACTTCTTTACCACCTCTGTGCTTCACCCCAAGGACAGGCTGATTCTCATTGTTCTAGAGCTAAATACAATCAAACATCACAAAGATCCCCTGGTCCATGGGCAAAGGTGGTAACTTACACCCTCCACCCCTGCTCCAGTCTTCTTCATCACTGCCATGTGATGAAGCTCAGATTATGGTTTCTATAGTTACATGTCCAACTGAGATCAGAAGACTTCATGCTCTAGATTTTGTGGATATGTATGAGTTCAATAAAAATTATATGCTCTGTAGTTATTGGTCTCCCAGTGCAAGAGAATTACTTTGTTTCCA